>NC_136266.1:32791582-32794082 GCF_964187855.1 Myxine glutinosa | reverse complement strand
GCGGATCGGCGGCAGCACTGCCTGACTCCACGTGTCAACATACAGTTTATAGTAGCCTTTGGTGGCCTCAAAATGGACGTCAAGGCCGACGTGGTAGCCTAATATCTTGCCCAGATTTTGAAGTACCGACACCCAAAATTTGGGGTCTCAAGGTGCTACGGTTTGACCCGTGAAACAATAACGTACCAATGCACAAACAAACACACAAACACTTGAAAATATTTACAAGATGGCAGCTCGCTCCAATATAGGAGAATGTGTTGAAAGTGCGGAAAGCAAAAACACAACTCTGGGTCAATGGACATAGTTTGGTCATGTCTGCATCTGAGAGATGCCCTCTGTGGAGATAACTATCCATCACAATCCTGGCTTGATATCCACCTCTAGATTCCATCAACATCATATTTTTGCAAATAATTATTTTTTTTCATTTTAATCTGTTCACTTTGGCGTCTTTACATCCACCATTGTCATGGAAGCCTGGAATCTCTGAGTAGATTGTAGATTAAAGGACGTAGCTCTTTATTGCTATGCAGCAATTGATACAGGAGTTTTCAGTACAATTGAGTAAACGGAATACCATAGAAGTCATGATGCTATCTGAAGTACCGAAGTTGGATAAACCAACAAAAAGAAAAAGTCCATTTGAATTGTTGAATTAAAATTGACATGAATGGTCTACTGAATACCCAATTCCAATTTGCGGACATGAATCAGTTGATATTCAGATTAGCAAGAGTCAATTGTATTTATCTAATACCTTCGGAAAGTGATCAACTGTAGTTGCTGCCACTACTTCTCCTGAAATACGATTCAACATATTAACTGCTGTCTTGTGTAAAAAAAAAATCCTTGACTCTTCTTGGTTCTAACTTTTTCTTTATCTTCTCGCTGTGCCTCCGAGCCTTGTTGACTTATCATCTACAACCACTTTTATAATCTACTCTATATTTTTTCAAAATTGTTTAAAACACTAAATATTTTCGTCATATCCTACGGAATATATTCTGTCATGTAAGCAGCAATGTTATTGTTTTTTCCTTATCCTTCATCTTACTACAATTCACCAAATGTCTGTCTGTCTGTTCCCAGGTACCGCAAAAACGGCTGAACCAATCGCAACGAAATTTTGGGTGGGTAATCCTGGGACCCCCTGGAGTAAAATAGGCTATATTGTTTTTCCAATTTTTCCAATTTCCAATTTTCCAGTTTTTCCAAACACGATGGAATAATATTTACCGATATGAACAGTGATGTGGCTTTTATTGAACTTCTACAAATACTGTTTAGATTTTTATGATTTGCGTGTGATATGATTTAACAGATGTTTATATAAATCGTTTAAAATAAAAAAGCGTTCAATTTCTGATATTTTGCCTTTTCATTTGGGCCTCCCAATTGAAGCCCCGCCCGTAGGGCTAGTAACTGCCGTTGCTAGTAACTAAAATGTCACCCCTGGAATAATTCAGGTTGTTCTGTGCTGACGGTCTCTAAGACAACTACTGTATAACTTTTCTGTAATAAAAGTGATAACCAACGATTAATACAATATTCTCTTTGTCTTAATCACAGTTCCCTTATTGATGCATGTTAAATTATATTTGCCTTTTCATTATCAATATTCTATAAAATTGGAGCTGATGGAAGAGTGACATCGGGTTAAAAGGCGACGCACCAATAGTGACGCAGCGGGATAAGAGAGGGAATGAATGAACAATAAAAGCCAAAAGGGAGTAACTAGCAAACAGACCCAAATTATGCCCAAACAGCTTGGACAATGATATAGCACCCAACCCACAAAAACATGCGAAGGCAGACGAGATTCACAAATACATTATATCAACAAATTAATATCAACAAACGGTCCAACATGGTGGCACGTGTATATACATATGTAACATACGAGTAGATACTTTTGAGCTCTTTTGCCTGGGCTTGATTTCCGACCTGACTATTAACTGTCGTCGTAATAGTGATTTGCAGGTAGAGCATCACAACATGTCAGCCATGATATTTCTCCTGGGTCTCACTCTCAGTGATATCAGCCTTTCTTGCGCCACCCTTCAGATGAAGGTAAAGCTCAGTGTCTCATCTGACAGCATTAGATAGTTCAAGGACCAGGTTGTGAAGTTTTGTTGTTCTCATATTTTTTGTTCCGAAGGTTCTTTCCAAGATCGTCATTAAATCCCGGACAGCAGCCAATTGTAGTATTTTCCAGTAATATTCTCCAGGGTAGTTTTTAAGATCTCGGTGAAGATCACTCCAATTGCTCCAACTATCACTGGCACAATGTCGGCACTCAGTTCCAAAGTCTCTTGACTTCATTTTTCAGATCTTGGTACTTGGATCATTTTCGTAATTTCCACGTTATTTTGACAAAACATCACTGGGTACTAACGCCTCAATTAGCAATGCCATATTTTCCTTTTTATATCTGAGTACTATGTTCAGTCTTAATGCTTTGTTTTCTGCGTTCACACTTGATGGGATGGTCAGGTCA
>NC_136266.1:32761582-32786582 GCF_964187855.1 Myxine glutinosa | reverse complement strand
ATTTTAATCTGATTGACTTGAAATTTGAATGGGATTTTCAAATCGGCGAACTGAATTCAAGCACCAACTATTTTTGAGATCAGCATAGGCCAAAAGGTCAACATAGGCGAAAGGTCAACCACTTTTTTTGAATTTCAGAAAATCCTCAATTTTCATCCGAGTGACTTGAAATTTGAATAGGATTTTCATAGTGTTACATATTTATGTGAATGTATGTGGATTACCATTCAGGTCTTTGCTTATCCGTGTGTAGTATATTAAGGGTTGTTGTGATTGGAGGGTCAGGAGCCCTTCTGAACAAGTGGCCGGAAACGGAAGTGACCGGAAACGGAAGAAAAAAAGACACGAGGAAAAAAGGACGAGTATTATTCTTCCTCGCCCCGCTCCGACAAAAGGTGGGATCGACCTTGCGCTGCGTGGAAAAGCGGCGTTCCGAAGCCTGTCTGGCGAGAGGAATTACCGGGACGTGTACCTGCCCGGTGGAGACGTCAAGTTGACGTGGGGCCGTGCATCGACCCCGCGTCTGGCAACGTTCGCGGCACCGTCCAAACAGACGCGTGCGGGTCGCACGTTGGGGCCTAACGCGCCTTGCAAGCGGCGTGGGGTTTGGCTTGCTCTACCGTATCCGCTTCGCGTGGCCACGAGGGGCTGCAGCCATGGTGCCTGGTACGATACCTGCCCGGTGGAAACACGTCCACCCGGGGTTCGTTCAACCGCCCGAGTGCGGTGACGGCGACCATCATCTTGGTCAGGAGGGGCCCAGAGACATTGTGCGGGACCGAGACGAAAAGGGTGTCGTGAGTACTCACCGGGACACACATGTATAAGATGGCCATCTTAATCATAGGGAATTGATTGTGAATTGGGAATTGGTGATGATTGTGTATTGTTGATTGCTCGGGGAAAATCTCCGTGGTTGTGTCCTTGAAATTGTATGGTGTCATTACCATTGGAAATATATCCTTGAACATCAGTTGTCTCCTGGGTGAAATTCATATGGATTGCGTGGCGAAAGCGCATATATAATACAGCTTGCTGGCGGAGTTCCTCTCACGGTCCGGGGGTCACCGAGACCAGGTATTCACCGAGGGGACCACGTAACAGAATTGGGGGCCCGTCCGGGATCTAAAATTGTATAAAATAATAAAATAATAATTTTTTTATTAATTAAAATTTATTAATTAATTATTAATTGGTAAATTTTTTTGAGAAATTGGGGTAAAGTCTTGGGTGAAGGTTAACAGGTGTTAACGATAGGCATCATGGCGTTTGTGGCACAGAACTTTGGGGTAACCCCGAGTGAGGCACAGTTCCGAGCGTTGCTAAAGTCGGACCTCTTGAAATTGGCCAAACATTTTAACTTGGAGGTCCGAACTAATTTGAGGAAGGCAGAGTTGCAGGCCACGGTGATACAATCTATGGTGGGATTAGGAACATGGGACGAGTTAGCCTGGGAGTGGCTACCCGAAGAACCAGAAGACGTTGAGCTCCGGAAACTGGAGTTGCAATTACGGAGCCAGGAATGGATTAAAGAAGAAGAAAGGAAAGCAGAAAAGGAAAGAGCAGAAGAAGAAAGGAAAGCAGAAAAGGAAAGAGCAGAAGAAGAAAGGAAAGCAGAAGAGAGGAGGGAAGAGAAACAAGCGGAGGAAAGGAGAGTGGAACGAGAACTCCAGGAAAGGTTAAAAGAAGAAGAAAGGAAAGCAGAAGCGAGGAGAGAAGAGAAACAAGCAGAGGAAAGGAGAGTGGAACGAGAACTCCAGGAAAGGTTAGAAGACAAAAAAGCAGAGGAAAGGAGAGTGGAACGAGAACTCCAGGAAAGGTTGGAAGAGAAAACAGCACAAGAAAGAACCGAGGAAAGGAGAGTGGAAAGAGAACTCCAGGAAAGAAGAGAAAAGGAACAAGCAGAGGAAAGGAGAGCTGCAAGGGACCTCGAAGCAGAGGAGAGAAAAGCGGAAAGGGAATTAAAGGAACGTGACATGGAGCTTCAGCAAGAAATCAAATTCAAGGAGCTGGAGTTAATGAGAGAACGGGGAGAGGCACCACCCTTGCTGACGGGGTCGACACCTAACCCGAAAACCTGGGATGTGGGCAGACATGTGAGGCTGGTTCCACCGTTCAGTGAAAAGGAAGTCGCGAAATTTTTCCCACACTTTGAGAAAGTGGCTCGACAATTAAACTGGCCGGAGGAGGCCTGGACCATACTCGTGCAAAGTGTGCTGGTGGGGAAAGCTCAGGAAATTTATTCGGCGCTACCAATGGACCAATGTGCAGATTATGAGGTACTGAAGAAGCACATCCTCAAGGCCTATGAGTTGGTTCCGGAAGCTTACAGGCAAAAATTCAGGAATGCCAGGAAGAGGGAGAGTGAGACCCATGTGGAGTTTGCCAGAGTGAAAGAAAACATGTTTGATCGGTGGTGTGAGTCAAAAGGAGTCGGGAAAGACTTCGAAACATTGCGGGACTTGATCCTGGTGGAGGAATTCCAGCAGTGTGTCCACGAGGACATCAAAGTGTACCTGCAGGAAAAGAAAGTACCAAAGTTGTGGGACGCAGCCACCATGGCAGATGATTATGCCTTAACCCACCGAATAGGGGTCCACGAACCTAACTCCTCACCTAGATCTCCGCAGGGGAGGTGGGGAACAGCAGGTGCAGAGAACGACCATACATGGCGGCGGCCTCGAGATGATTATGGGGACAACTATGATACCCCACCTGTTCGAAATCAGAGGGATGCGGGCCCAAGACAAACTTATAGTTCGGGGGGCCCGAGGCAGACCACGAGTTTTTCCTCCGGGCCTACTTGCGCTTTTTGCAAGAAACCTGGACACTTGATGTCCAGTTGTTACCGCATGAAAAGCGAAGACCCAGAGCGGAGTCCGACGACTACGACTCCAAACGCAATGGCCATTGTGAGAAATCGCCATCAAAAGGGTTACCAACCATTTATTTCAGAGGGGTTTGTGTCACGGGATGGAGCCTCGACTAACCGGAAACCGGTTAGGATATTGAGGGACACAGGGGCACATCAATCTTTAATGCTTGAAGGCATTTTGCCATGGTCCGAGGAGACGGCAACGGGGGATAGTGTTCGTTTACAGGGGATCGGGGGCGGTGTTAGTGCTCCCCTTCATGTCATCCATTTGGAGTCCGATTTGGTGTCAGGACCGGTCACCGTCGGTTTACAAGCCACGCTTCCTGTAGAGGGTGTATCTGTGGTTATCGGGAATGATTTGGCCGGGGGTCAAGTTTATGGTAACCTGAGGGTTGGTAAAGAGCCCAGCAGGGAAAATAACGCCACACCAGCTCGGGATGGCGACAAAAGTGCCAAGTTATTTGTAGGGGGACTGAACTTCAAAACAGAGGAAGAAGTTCTGACCTCTGTCTTCAACAGATATGGGCCGCTGGTGGAAGTGCGGTTGGTAAGAGACTGGGAAACGCAACAGTCAAGAGGGTTCGGCTTTGTCACGTTTGCCAGCACAAAAGACGCCAGAGAGGCAGAGAAGAATTGGAATGGCAAGGATTTGGAGGGTCGGACCATAACAGTAGGGAAGGCATTTCGTAGGCGTCGAGAGGTCTACAGGAGAGAACAACTGGGCGGTAGTTTTGGTGGTGGCCGCAATCAATATTATTATGTAGGCTCCCGGAGTTATGGCCGCTCCCGAAGGAAGGATTGGCAAAGTAGTGGCCGAGAAGGAGACCGCTATTCATGGGACTACAGGGACAAGTGGTCCCACCCTAATTATTAGGGAAGTTCTGAGAAGTTGAAGCACTGAATGCGGCGGAGCCGCCGAGCCAAGATTCCTACACGGATTAACCGTGAACGCCGTTCCTAAAGGCGTCCATGTAGTGAACTTTCATGCACGGACTAACCGTGAACTCCACGTTCCTCAAGGCGCCCATGTAGAGAACTTTCCTGCACGGACTAACCGTGAACTCCACGTTCCTAAAGGCATCCATGTAGTGAATACTCGGCTTGGCCTCCCGGAAAAAGTGCTATCGAGTGGCTTAACTTTGGATCTTTGATCAACCCCTTAACCTTCGTTCACAAGAAACTGGCGGTCAAAGTCAGAGGGTCATGAGATGGAGTCTGATTTGGCAGGGACAATGTCGTTGCTGGTGCTTAGTCCAGAGTGAGTAATCTGGAGGGGTTGTGGTGAAATTTTGGTGGCTTTATTATTAAGTGATAACTGTGCCCGGGGGCAACTGATAATGTGGGGGGGTTGAGTTATCTGGTTTGTTTCTCCAAATTGGCCGGCAAAGAAAGTTTTCGCTGGGTTCAAACTTTCTTTCTTGAAGGGGGGGAGTGTTACATATTTATGTGAATGTATGTGGATTACCATTCAGGTCTTTGCTTATCCGTGTGTAGTATATTAAGGGTTGTTGTGATTGGAGGGTCAGGAGCCCTTCTGAACAAGTGGCCGGAAACGGAAGTGACCGGAAACGGAAGAAAAAAAGACACGAGGAAAAAAGGACGAGTATTATTCTTCCTCGCCCCGCTCCGACAAAAGGTGGGATCGACCTTGCGCTGCGTGGAAAAGCGGCGTTCCGAAGCCTGTCTGGCGAGAGGAATTACCGGGACGTGTACCTGCCCGGTGGAGACGTCAAGTTGACGTGGGGCCGTGCATCGACCCCGCGTCTGGCATCGTTCGCGGCACCATCCAAACAGACGTGTGCGGGTCGCACGTTGGGGCCTAACGCGCCTTGCAAGCGGCGTGGGGTTTGGCTTGCTCTACCGTATCCGCTTCGCGTGGCCACGAGGGGCTGCAGCCACGGTGCCTGGTACGATACCTGCCCGGTGGAAACACGTCCACCCGGGGTTCGTTCAACCGCCCGAGTGCGGTGACGGCGACCATCATCTTGGTCAGGAGGGGCCCAGAGACATTGTGCGGGACCGAGACCAAAAGGGTGTCGTGAGTACTCACCGGGACACACATGTATAAGATGGCCATCTTAATCATAGGGAATTGATTGTGAATTGGGAATTGGTGATGATTGTGTATTGTTGATTGCTCGGGGAAAATCTCCGTGGTTGTGTCCTTGAAATTGTATGGTGTCATTACCATTGGAAATATATCCTTGAACATCAGTTGTCTCCTGGGTGAAATTCATATGGATTGCGTGGCGAAAGCGCATATATAATACAGCTTGCTGGCGGAGTTCCTCTCACGGTCCGGGGGTCACCGAGACCAGGTATTCACCGAGGGGACCACGTAACAATAGCAGCTAACTGAATTCAACCACCAACTATTTTTGAGATCAGGTTAGGTCATAAGGTCAACATAGGCCAAAGGTCAACCACTTTTCTCAAATTTCGAAAATCCTCAATTTTCATCCGATTGACTTGACATTTGAAAAGGATTGTCATATCAGCTAACTGAATTCAACCACCAACTATTTTTGAGATCAACGTAGGTCATAAGGTCAACATAGGCCAAAGGTCAACCACTTTTTTCAAATTTCTAAAATCTTCAATTTTCATCCGATTGACTTGAAATTTGAATAAGATTTTCATATCAGCGAACTGAATTCAACCACTAACTATTTTTAAATCAACATAAGTCATAATGTCAACATAGGCCACAGGTCAACCAATATTTTCGAATTTATAAAATCCTCAATTTTCATCCGATTGACTTGGATTTTGAAAAGGGTTTTCATATCAGGTTAGTGAAACCAACCACCAACCATTTTGACCTCAACATTGGCCAAACGGTCAACATAGGCCAAATTTCTAAAATTGTCAATTTTCATCCGATTAACTTCAACTTTGAAGACGATTTGCATATCAGGTCACTGAATTCAACCACTAATTCTTTTTGAGGTCAAAAGGATGCTCTACCGAGGGCCATTCTACTTTGTTCTGTTTTGTCAAGTGTCACTCTATGAATGATTTTTCTTCTGTCTGTTTGTTTGTTTGTTTATTCGTTTGTCTGTCTGTGAACAAGATATCTCAAAAAGTTGTGGACGGATCCGGTCAAAAATTTGGCAGAGAGGTAATGTATGTGAAAAGGACTAAATGATTAGATTTTGGTGAACATCTGCATTCGGATCCGGTTCATATAATTTTTTAAGTGATTCTTCACCATTTGGAGATCGGGCCAAAAACGATATACAGCATGATATCTCAAGAAGTTGTGGATGGATCTGGACTAAATTTGGTGGAGGTTGGGTGTGTGACAAAAACGAATCGATTTGATTTTGGTGAAGATCTGAATATGGATTCGGATACGAGAATAATATTATTTTTTATAATTTTATGTGTATTAATTATTTCATCAGTTGTTTTAATATAATTAATTATTTTTTAAGTGATTCTTCACCATTGGAAGATAGGGCCAAAATCGATATACAGCAGGATATCTCAAGAAGTTGTGGACGGATGAGGATGAAACTTGGTGGAGAGTTTGGGTGTGTGACAAGGAAGAATCGACTCGATTTTGGTGAAGATCTGAATATGGATTCGGATACGAGAATTATTTAATTTTTAAGTGGTTCTTCACCATTGAGAGATCTGGCGAAAAGTGATATATAACATGGTATTTAATAATGTTATGGACGAGTTATGACTGAATTTGGTGGACGAGTTGCTGAGGTGAGAAGAACAAGCCGATTCTATTTTGGTTCAGGTCTGAATCCAGATCCGGCCGATCAGTGGGATACAAAACATAAACCGTTCAGCCTGGCGGAGGAATGCGCTCTGCTGAGTGCCGTTCTAGTTAGACATGATATAACTTTCATGCTTGTGCTGTCTACCTCTAATTACTGTACATAGTTTTTGGAAACGCTGCCTCATTTAGCCCTTGATTATGATATGAAATACTCTTCAAACTCTCAAATTTAAGCTGATTGGACTGTCTTTGCTACTGTTTCCCTTGGTTCTTAAATACCAATTATACATTTGCTATATTCCAATCCTCTGGTCCTTCTCCAATCTTAAGGGACAATCAAATACATTTGCCAGGAACTAAACGAACCACATTCAGTACATTTTGGATGGCAGCTGTCCGTCCACCAGCCCTGAAGTTTTGTAACGTTTTGAAACTCATTATTTACTTCCTAAAACATCTTTCAACTGCTTTTCCTTTTCCGAAATAAAGTTACAAAAGAAAGTTTGAAAGCAGAGTCAACACGAGGAGAACAGACTCGGTGGCATCATTTTTAGAGTGTCCGCTCTGCGGTTGTAAGGTCAGCAGTTTGAAAGTGATGTCACAAAAATGACATCACTGGCATTCAGAGTTCTCGAGGAAGTCATGTCCCTTCCCTCAATAGCAGTTGCTGTATTTGTCACGTCCAGTGTTGTATAGTGTCTTGGACTGCATGTTTGTGCAGTAGATCCTCCATCAGCCTTATACCAATATATATACAGTGCATTCAGAAAGTATTCAGACCCCTTCACTTTTTTCACATTTTGTTATGTTGCAGCCTTATGCTGAAATCGTTTAAATTCATTTTTTCCCTCATCAATCTACACTCAATACCCCACAATGACAAAGAGAAAACAGGATTTTAGAAAGTTTTGCAAATTTATTAAAAAGAAAAAACTGAAATATCACATTTACATAAGTATTCATACCCTTTGCTATGACATTTGAAATTTATCTCAGGTGCCTCCCATTTCTCTTGATCATCTTTGACATGTTTCTGCACCTTAATTGGAGTCCACCTGTGGTAAATTCAATTGATTGGACATGATTTGGAAAGGCCCAAACCTGTCTATATAAGGTCTCACAGCTGACTATGCACATCCGAGAAAAAACCAAGCCATGAAGGCAGGCAGATCTGGACTCTGCCATACAGCCCAGATCGGTGGAGTGTTGCACTGATGGTTGTCCTTCTGGAAGTTTCTCCCATCTCCACACAGGATCTCTGGAGCTCAGCCAGAGTGACCATCGGGTTATTGGTCACCTCTATTACCAAGGCCCTTCTCCCCCGATTGCTCAGTTTGGCCGGGCGGCCAGCTCGAGGAAGAGTCCTGGTTGTTCCAAACTTCTTCCATTTAAGAATTATGGAGGCCACTGTGCTCTTGGGAACCTTCAATGCAGCAGAGATTTTTTTGTAGGCTTCCCCAGATCTGTGCCTCGACACAATCCTGTCTCTGAGGTCTGCAGGCAGTTCCTTCGACCTCATGGCTTGGTTTTTGCTCTGATATGCATTGTCAGCTGTGAGACCTCATAGAGACAGGTGTGCCTTTCCAAATCATGTCCAATCAATTGAATTTACCACAGGTGGACTCCAATCAAGGTGTAGAAACATCTCAAAGATGATCAAGAGAAATAGGAGGCACCTGAGCTCAATTTCAAATGTCATAGCAAAGGGTCTGAATACTTATGTCAATGTGATATTTCAGTTTTTTTTTTTAAATAAATTTGCAAAACTTTCTTATATCCTGTTTTCTTTGTCATTATGGGGTATTGAGTGTAGATTGATGAGGGAAAAAATGAATTTAAATGATTTCAGCATAAGGCTGCAACATAACAAAATGTGAAAAAAGTGAAGGGGTCTGAATACTTTCTGAATGCACTGTATGTATATATATATATATATATTTCTTACCTCAAACTGAAATTTTGCCTGTCAGCCTGAGCTGTTTAAAACTAGCTTTCTTTGTCCTGCAGCAATTCCAATACACCTGCATGCTGTTTCCTTGCGCACTCGATATGCTTCCTTCGTACTTGTGTTTAATCCCCACCTAATCCCCTTGCTTATCCATGCTGGAAAAATTATTCTTTGGGACAAGCATATGTGGTTGAGCACCTTGCTTCAGTCGGACACTTCCTCAAGACAATGAATTAATTGTGAAACTGTCAAGATCATTTTACGTTATCTGAAGACGTACTGCACGGATGACCTCCTGAAATTTATGGATTTTCTTGTTTACTGCCATTTTGTCACTACACTTGCACTGCTGGTCATGTTTGTATTTTGGGGAAATGTAAAACCCACAAGTGATTGTTTATGCTAACGAAATGCACAACATTAAAACAAGTACCGGTTCAACAAGGGTGTGTCACATTTGATACTTTAGCAAAGTCTTCTTTTTTTTAGATAGTCATTTCATCCCATCACATTATTATTCAACCCAGAAACATTTCCTCATCATCAAACACCACAAAATTTTTTATAACACTATTCAGATCTTGACAAAATCACAACCTGGTCAAACACTTGGAATATGTCTTTCAATCCTGACAAGTCTCACATTCTCACTCTGTCTCTCTCTGAAAGGACTGTATAGCACCCAGCCCTTCCACCATCTACTTAATAATGCTCTTCAAGAAGTTGAATCACCAAAACTACTGGGTCTCATCGCCAGCCATGATCTTTCTTGGGGAAACCACACTTCTAAGTTGGCCTCCAAATCCGGCTGCCGAATGGGCATCCGCCGTCATGCAAAGTCCTTCCTTGGCACATCTGAACTCCTATCCACCTGCAAGGCTCCATCTGCATCTTGATGGAATGTGCTCTTCACACTGAGCTGGTGCTTCTGCCTCTCACCTGGCTCAGCTTCAGGCTGTAGAAGCCAAGGCTCTGATGATCATTGGAATCTCCCACTATGAAGCTGATTCTGAGGGCTTTTCACTCTCTCACCACAGGCAGGTTGGTGGTCTTTCTGTCTTCTACTGACTCCTCTCGCCCTAGCTCCTCCAACTCTCTCTGTGCTCTGTCCCCCAAATATTCATGCAGGACGCACAAGATCTGCCAGCAACCCTCTTCTCGTGAAACTGCCAAAATCAAGACCCTCTGCTCACCTTCACTTTTTCATTCCTCTTTTCCTGACCTTTTCCTGACTTTTCTTTTTCTTTTTCCTGATTCATTCATTCTTTTTTTCTTTTTAAAGATGGTCGAAGAAGAAATGCGGGCAAGGGGATTAACAAGGAGAGATGCAGAAAATAGTGCAAAATGGAGAACATTGTCATGGGGACCACAAGGCTAACCCCCGCTCTTGCAGGGAAAATGGCCTTAAAATGCCTGTTGTTGTTGTTGTTGTTGTTGTTGTGTTGTTGTTGTTTTCCTGACATCTGGAACAAACTCCCCCAATCTCTTCAATCCCACTTCTCCCTCCAGGTGTTTAAAACAGCTGTTCACCACCATCCCTTATCTTCCCCCATCCAAAACCTTGATCTTTTCTACCCCCATTAATCCACCCCAAAACCCACCTTCAAATTCCCTGTTTTCTTTCTTGAAAGCCCCTGTAGCGTCCATATTGTTTATCCCATGTTGTTTTCATATCCCATTGACCGCCCAGCTCTCTCGATTCCACAAATATCCTGATGTCCTTGTTCTCTACTGCTGTTGTACTTCCCTTTCTCTCCCCCTCTTGTCTCCTGCTCCCTTTATTATTTGTTCTGTGTTAGCACTTACACGATCCTCAACTCCGTTTCCAAAAGAAAACATACATTTCGAATGTGAGTACGTCTATTAAATACAAACACTGACAGTGTGAGTACATCTATTAAGTACATACATTTAGAACGTGTGTACATCTATTAAGTGCATATACTTAGAACATGAGTACGTACATTACCTACATACTATTAAAATGTAAGTATGTCTATTGAATACGTAAGTACGTCTACTAAGTATGTACTATTAGAATGTGAATACGTACATTACCTACATATAATTAAAATATAACGACAGTGGCCTCAGAAAGTATTCACGTCCCTTGACGTTTTCACATTTTGTTGCGTTAAAGCCTGATTTTAAGATCGATTAAATTGAGATTTTTTGTCACTGATCTACACATAGTTCCCCATAATGTCAGAGTGGAATATTTTTTTTAGATATTGAAAAATGATAATTAAAAATGAAATACAGAAATATCCAATTTACATAAGTATTCAGCCCATTGAGTCAATACTTTGTAGAATAACTTTTGGCAGCAATTGCAGCTTCGATTCCTCTTGGGTATGTCTGTATCAACTTTGCACATTTGGATTTAGGGAGGTTCTCCCATTCTTCTCTGCAGATTTGCTCAAGCCCTGTGAAGTTGATTGGGGAGCAAAGGTAAACAGCAATCTTCAAGTCTTTCCACAGATTCTCAATGGGATTCAAGTCATCGCAGTCTAAGGTCTTTTGCACTCTGAAGAAGGTTCTCCGAAAAGATCTGCCTGTGTTTGGCTCCATTCATTGTTCCATCTGTCCTAACATGTCTCCCAGTTCCTGCCACTGAAAATCATCCCCATAATATTGTGCTGCCAACACCCTTCTTCACAGTATGAATGGTGTTATATGGGTGATGAAATGTGCTTGGTTTCCACCAGACGTAGCGCTTTGCATTCAGGCCAAAGAGTTCAACTTTCCACTCATCAGACCACAGAATATTTTGCCTCATGCTCTCAGAGTCTTTCATGTGCCTTTTTGCAAACTTCAGACGTGCTGTCATGTGCCTTTTTCTGAAGAGTGGCTTCCGTCCTTTTTCTCAAGAGTGGCTTTGGTCGGACGGCCAGCTCTAGGAAGAGTCTGGTTAGTTACATATTTTTTTCCATTTCCTCATGATGGAGCATTAATTGTTCCCTCCAAGTCTTCAAGTGTTATTGAGAACTTTCAACACTCTAGAATTTTTATATGCTTCCCCAGATCTATGATTCCTCACAATTCTATTTCGGACAATCCTCACAACTACAGACAGTTCATTGGACTTCATGTTAGAGTTTCTGCTCTGACATACACTGTCAACTGTGGGACCTTGTATAGAAAGGTGTACTTCTTTCTAAGGTGTGTCGAGTCAATTGAATTGGTCACATGTGGACTCTAATCAAGTTGTAGAGACATCTCAAGGATGATCAAAGGAAATCGGATGCACCTGAGCTCAATTTGGAGTGTCATAGCAAAGGGGTCGAATACTTATTGACTCGAGACATTTCAGCTTTTCATTTTTAATTATTTTGTAACAATTTCTAAAAAAAAAAAAAAAAAAATCAGTGTGTGTAGATCAGTGACAAAAAATCTTCCATTTAGTCTATTTTAAATTCAGGCTGTAACACAACAAAATGTGAAAAAGTTAGAGTGTGAATGCTTTCTGAAGGTACTGTATGTCTATTGAGTACATACTATTAGAACGTGAGTACATACATTACCTATATTTTATTAGAATGCAAGTATGTCGATTTTGGACATGAGTAGTCTATAAAGTACGTTCTATTAGAACGTGAGTACACACATTACCAACAAATTATTACAACATAAGGATGTCTATTTAGCACGTGAGTACGTCCATTAAGTACGTACTATGATAACGTGAGTAACTACATTACCTACATATTATTACAGCGTAAGTATGCCAATTTAGTACGTGAGTATGTAAGTATGTCTATAAGTATGTACTATTCAAATGTGAATATGTCTCCGAAGTATACACTATTGGAACCTGAGTATGCCTATTAAGTATGCAATACAACATTAGTACGTCTATCAAGTATGCACTACAAAATGAGTATGTCTATAAAATACATAGTAAAACGTGTGCCAATATTAAGTACATACTAAAATGCGTATACATCTCGTAAATATGTACTAGAATGTATAGTAGTTATTGCTGTAAAGATACAATTAGCAAACTACATTAGATCACAAAATTATGGCTGTATCAATTTAATCAGTTGTTTAGCTTCAGCAAAGATTATACTCCACTTCAAATTTGCATTCTATACCCACCCAGAAGGAAGGTAAATATACAATGAAAGGTATGGGGATTGATCAGTATGAGGATTGAAAGAGCTATGGCGAGGATTGATCAGTAGTTGCATGCCCTAAGTATATTTATTTGCAGAAGTTGAGGCTTATGAAAATGTTGAGCAACAAAGATTAATCAGGGTGACAAACCATCAGCAGGGAGAACAGGCAAACAAAACACGACAGGTAGTTAGTGGTTATAGAAAGACAACAGATGAATGGTTATTGAGAGTAAAAAAACCTCGTTGGTAGGTCTGCAAGATATGAGATGGCGATGAGCTGCTATTTTGAAGGATTTGTGAGAAGAACACAAAAGGAAAGTCATAAAGCATCTTCCACAGATTAATATTACTATGATAGAAAAACTAGAACATCGCTCGGTAGAGCGCATACCTTCACCATGATAAACATTTTACGTTTTGTATCCCACTGATAGGCCGGATCTGGATCTGAACCTTAAACAAAATCTAATCGGCTTGTTTGTGTTACGCAAATACCCAACTACCCAATCGACCTACCTAACCCAAGCACCAAGTTTTTTGTCATAACCTGTCCACAAAATTTTGGGATATCGTGCTATATATCATTGTAGCCATATCTCTAAATGGTGAAGATTCACTAATAATAATAAAAAATTCTCGAATCTGGATCTGGATCTTCACCAAAATCAAATCAATTCGTCATTGTCACACACAAACCTTTCCTCAATGTTTCGTCCAAATCCATCCATAACTTTTTGAGATATCCTGCTCACAGACAGACAGACAGACAAACAACTGAAAAATCACTCATAGAGTGACACTTGGAAAAACAGAACAGAGTAGAATAGCACTCAGTAGAGCATCCTTTTAACTTCAAAAATAATTGTTGGTTGAATTCAGTGACCTGATATGCAAATCGTCTTCCAGGTTTAAGTAAATCTGATGAAAATTGACAAATTTAGAAATTTGGCCAACGTTGACCTTTTGGCCTATGTTGATCTCAAAAATAGTTGGTGGTTGGTTTCACTAACCTGATATGAAAATCATTTTCAAATTTCAAGTCAATTGGATGAAAATTGAGGATTTTAGAAATTTGAAAAAAGTGGTTGACCTTTGGCCTGTGTTGACATTGTGACCTATGATGATCCAAAAAATAGTTGGTGGTTGAATTCAGTTCGTTGATATGAAAATCCCATTCAAATTCCAAGTCAATCGGATGAAAATTGAGGATTTTAGAAATTTGAAATTGTTGTTGACCTTTGGCATATGTTGACCTTATGACCTGGGCTGATCTCAAAAATAGTTGGTGGATGAATTCAGTTAGCTGATATGAAAATCTCATTCAAATTCCAAGTCAATTGGATGAAAATTGAGGATTTTAGAAATTCGAAAAAAAGTGGTTGACCTTTGGACTATGTTGACCTTTTCGCCGATGTTGATCTCAAAAATAGTTGATGATTGAATTCAGTTCGTTGATATGACAATCCCATTCAAATTCCAAGTCAATTGGATGAAAATTGAGGATTTTAGAAATTTGAAAAAAGTGGTTGACCTTTGGCCTATGTTGACCTTTTGACCTCAAAAATATATAGGATTTTGTCCGACCACGAACCCTACCATTTGGAGAAGTTTCGTGAAGATCGGTTTAAAATTGTGACCTGTAGGCAAGTATAAGTGAGCGGACAGACGAACACATAAACACACAGACCGGAGTGATCAACATACTTTCAATTTTTTTTTTTTTTTTTTTTTGGCAAGTAACAAACTGGTTAAAACATAGCCTCTGTCCACGTTTGGTGGCGGAAGTAATAAAGGCCGATTGTTAAATTCATTGGTCAAAAGTGTAAAAAGAATACTCTGGGATATTTATTATAAAGAGGAACATCCATTCCTTCAGGTGAATTCCGCTGAAATAAAAAAAAATCTGAATTATTATTTATTTACTTTTTGGAAAAATTTGCCTCCAAGACTTCTTAACAAGACTATTTTATACAGCAACACGTTTCTTCGAAAAAAAATAACAAGAAAATGTTTACAGGTTCAACAGTGCTACTCATTAACATTTTGGGAGGCCACACACTTGCTGACTGGCCTTGATGCATATCATTAAAAATGCACCACACCCCCCAGAAACTACTTGGCTTTCTTTTCCCCATTAAAATTTTTAACACAACCTCCCGTCTATCTCCTCTTCCTTTTCACGGCGATAAATAATTGAAGGCTCCATTGCACTTCTGATTAAAACGACCCTCCTGCTTTTTAACTTGCTTGAACAACAACTTTGCAGATTAATTCATTTCCATGAATGACAATCCAAAGTAATTCATTCATAATTGCTAGATTACATTTCACTACATTTTAGTCAAATAACGTAACCTTAATGAAAACCAAAATGAATAATTTAACAAGAGACAATCATCAAAACTATACTTTTGGAATGAAGCAAGTTATACCTTGAGGTTACCCTTGGTAGTGAAGGCCCGACCGCAGATATTGCAGCCAAAGGGTTTTTCTCCAGTGTGTGTCCTTTCATGGATTTGAAGAGCACTTGAGGAAGAAAATGTCTTCCCACACGTGGCACAGTTGTGCTGCTTGGGAGTGCGGCGGGGTGGTGGCAGTGGTTGTGTCAAGATGGATGGCAGAACAGGCAACACCCCTAATGAAGTGCCCGGTGGCAGGCCAGTTGAAATGTCAGGGTGGTCGCTCAGAGAAAACTTGTTTCCACTCTCCATTTCAGGTTTTATGAGAGGCAGCAAGGGGCTAGGAGTCAAAGGGGACATTGCAGAGTTGGATGCCAGTGGCTGTGAACTATCATACATCTGGCTGGGTAAATCAAGACGATGGGTCATCATGTGTTGCTTAAGGTTACCCCTGGTAGTGCAGCGGCGGCTGCAGACGCTGCACACAAAGGGACGTTCTTTGGTGTGACTTCGATAGTGAATCTCCAAGGCACTCTGGCATGCAAACATCTTATGGCAGATGTCACATGTGGTCGACTTTCTCCTTTGCTCCCGGCTGCCAAATAAACTGTCAAGCTTCTGGCATATTGGCCCATTGTAAACAGCTGTCAAGTCCAGGGCACCGCCATTTTCCATTCCTAGTGGTTTATATTCAGCTGAGGATGGGGGAGATTCAAACTTCATTATTCCTTGTTGTAGCTCATCATAAGCAACTATCTCTGGGGACTTGGCTTTGCTGCTTTCATTATTTGTGGATGGTGAAGGAGCCTGCATGCAAGCAGTTTCCGATATTGTTGGACTGCCTACACTGTAGCTTTCCAGATCTGCTATCGATATGGAATCATTAGTCAGGTGCTCACAGTCACTCGATCCATGATCACTCGACTTGAGGCTTGCCTGCAACTGCTGGCTAAGACCAGAGTCAATAAGTTTCATTTGGTTTTCAAGAGCTGCCAGACTCGACATCGCTGATGGAGGAGGTGACATGTGAGCTTTATCCTCTTCAGGCAAACTTACTCTTGCAAGCGCTGATTCAACCTCATCATTAACTGCCTCAATATCGTCCATATCTTCATCCATTGGTTCTTCCATAAGTTCCTGGCCAGATTCCATGCTGTTTTCATCAAAAAGGCTCCCATCTGATTCCGTGCCATCTGGTTCCTCTGATCCTGGAACATTAGAAATCTGTCCACCCATGTGCATGTGAATATGCTGTTGCAGCACCACTGCATTGGTGAACTTCTTCTGACAAATGGGACATGAATGTTGTACCTTGAGTGGAGCCATTGCACGATGCACACCATAATGAGTCTTCATGTTGCCCTTGGTGGTGAAAGCCCGCCCACAAATCCTGCACTTGTACGGTCGCTCACCCGTGTGTATTCGATAGTGCATCTTGAGTGCACTCTGGCAGCTCAATATACGATGGCATATAGCACACTCATTAGGATCCACTGGCCTTTTGTCAATGCTTTCCACTAATTGTTGTAGTTTTGATGTTTCTGATGTTGGCGGGGGCTCTAGGAGGCCACCAAAGGGAAACTTTGCCTTGAGTTGGTCAGTCATTAGTGGCAAGAGTGGGTTGGTGGCAAGTGTGTTTTCAAAGTTTGGCAAACTTGTAGAAGTGACCATGCTCTCCAACTGTTCTGAGTTTGTCTCACTTTCCATGATGTCAATGTTACCTTCCATCGCAGATATTTGTGAATCATCCTCGGCCTTTACTGGTGGGCTTCCTGGCGGAGCTGACAAAGCTGGTGCACCAGTAGGAGTTGAGCTGTCCACACTTGATGTAGGTGACATTGTTGGAGAGTCTGTCACTATAGCACCCAAGAGTGGCACAGAGCCAGAATATGTGGGCAATCCACTCATTGTTGGTGGTAGAGTGAGAACAGAGCAGCTTGTGACAGGTGGAAGCAACGGTTTGTTGTCAAGCCATGTGCTTGTGGGTTTTTCCAGTGGCAAAGACATTCCATAGGGGATACCAGTGTTTGTTGGTATGCGGTCAAGGTGTTCAGGTACTGGATATGGGTTCATCTGAATGTGCGGATATTTCTCCTTATGACGCTGAAAATGAACCTTCAGATTGCCCTTGGTCGAGAAACGGTTGCCACATATATTGCACTTGAAAGGCCGTTCTCCTGTATGTGACCGTAAGTGTATCTGAAGAGCGCTATCACTGCCAAACACCTTTCCACAAAAACGGCACTTGTGCTTGAAAAAAGCCTCTTCTGAACTAGCCTTTCCATCAAGTGCTGATATGTTGGGTGGCTTACCTTTCTTCTGCCTCCCCAACACAGAGTTGCTATCCACTGCTTCTGTAGTAGCAGCAATACTGGCCAAAGGGTTGGGAAAGATAACACTGCTTGAAGCCATGGAGGAAGAAAAAGACGAGGAGCAAGAAGAAGTGAGGAGTGAGCTAAAGTTTGAAGTTGAAGTCTGACCTGTTGTTGTGACTGTCGCTGCCTGTGTATTTGTTGTAGCTTCAAGAACTTTCCCAATTTCCATTGTAGTGGGACCATCTGACATTTGCAGTCTTATACCCTGAGGGGATGTGCTTGGCTGCTGTGTTGAAGTGGGTGGAAGAGGTGTGTTAGGCCCAAACTGAGGTAGCTGCTCTTGTTTTAAACCTTCAAAAGTTGATTGTTGTGGCACGGGAAGGTGCGGCGCAACAGATGAAACAGCAGTAATAGCAGGAATAGCAGGAACATGTGACGAGCAGAGAGATGATGACAAGAGGCCAACTGCTCGTAAGGTGCCAGCACCAGGAAATGATGAAAAGAAAGAAGAATGGGGCGAAATGAGGAGCAACTGCCCTCGTATCTGCTCAATAAGCTGCAACTGATGAAGCTGTTGCTGTTGTAAAGCTGTAAGCTGGTCCATGATCATAGGGAGTGTAGCCGAACCGAAACCAACAGCAAAAGTTCCATTTCCTGCATCATTACCGCAACTATTGCTATCTCTGCTCTTACAGTTTTCCATAGTAGTACCATTTTTCTTCAGTGGCGGCTGTGAAAATTGTGCTACTGCCACTGATGTGCTTTGCAGAGTCTCCAGTGTCACGTTGGTATTTGGCATACCATTGTTTCCTGATGGTTTTGCCAACTTACCATGCAGCATGAAGGGCCCACTACTATTGGCTTCTTCAGTGTCTATTTCTGCAATGCGTTCCTCTATTTCTTCAGGACCACCCTTTATCTCATCTTCAATTTCATTCGTTTGTGGTAGTTTTTGAAAACTCGGAGTCTCCAAAAGCATGTCGTTGTCGATTTTCTTCTCTGAAATTTCTTGCTGGGCCACAATAGTATCTGGAGATTCAGGTGGGAAATCTTCACTGACTCCAACTTCCTCGTCCTTTACGATAAGCACCAGTTGCTTTTCCATGCAGTTCTTTTTGTGATGCAGAAAATCAGGCAACAGCAGAAACTCTGCACAGCATCCGTCGCAAACATATGCCCCACCAGTCTCCTCTTCAGCCTCCTTTTCCTGGTCCTGAGCAAGGCAGCCTGACTCCACACACAGAAGATAGGGAAGGAAACATAGGAGGGAAAGATAGAGGAGCAATCATCAGGAGACATGCAGGTTGCATTGGATAAGGCCCATTATAGATACGGTGCACCCCATGCAACTGACGATTCCGCTTATTGCACTCGTTTGTGTCAAACAATCAATTTTTCCTCAAGGCCCAAAATTGCTTCAGCTGCATCTAGTGCATGCCCCTGTGCCCATCGCCTGTCGTTTGTGCTTGCCGGCTAATCATTCCCTTTGCACCCTTCATCGAATTATGAGGCCGCATCAACTGTAGATGCTGAGGGCTAATGAAATTCCACGGAACACCATTGATTTCCAATATTTTCATAGGCCTCACAGCACAGTGAGCCAGGAAGCACAAATCAGACGTCCAGTCAAGTCATTAGCCTCCACTTTTGTCTGGCAGCTCTTCCCCATTTCCTGATAAATTACGGATGTCTCAGCAAGTTTGCCGGATGGTTCTAAAGTGACAAGCTCGCCTGGTCTAATCAGGCTGTGACAGGCCTAACACAAAGCTTTCAGGCAGCGTCTAAAAACAACCCACGTTTTCAACCTCCTCGCTTGTCTGCCAAACCAACTCCACAGCACAGAGAAGGTTTCACAAGTCCGAAGCCGCTGCCTATTAATAGCTTTTTCACTGTGGCACATGGACTATAAAAGCCCCAAACCTTCACACAAATTGACTAATATACTATCACTTGGCGAAAGGTGATCAAACAATTCTGCGCAATAAATCTGTGCTGCTTTTTTCAATGCAATCCAAATTGCGCACGGGACGTGCCTCGAACTGTACCCCAGCAATTAGCAATCCAATTTTGATGATATTAACGTTATTTTAAAAGTGCATGCATCCAATACACACATTCATACCATCCTTGTTTTGAGTGAAGTCTATGTATAATATTTAGTCAACTGAACAAACATTGTTTTGCAAACACCAAAATGTATCAAACATAATCAACTTTTACCGGGAATATATATATATATATATATATATATATATATATATATATATATATATATATATATATATATATATATATATATATATATATATATATATATATATATATATATATATACATATGTACAATATATGATTCATCTTGACTTCTGCAACAGAAAATGAAACATTGTACATTCTGAGAAGCATCACCCATTCGAGTCATGCATAAACTCGGTGAATGTGAAAGAAAGGGAAAGAAAGCTTTGTAACGAGTCACTGAACACTCAAATCTGCACTCCCTGTAAAAACGAAACCAAGTCATGTTTAAAGCTCTGCTGTTCAAGGAGCACCATTTCCCTCATCTCCAAGTCTGTCTGGAGCATCGCAGGAAAAGCTTGCAATTAATGTGGATCAGTTGATCGTTCTCGGCCGGACACTTTTGAAATGCCCTGTGTATAGCACGCCTGCAGCACATCTGGAAACGAGCACAAATTTTGTCCACAAGTGAATATTTGATTCTTGCAGAAATACATTATGAAACACATCAGTGAAACAAATGGTTCTCAAAAGAAGGAAACCAGGCATGTAATAAAAATCTGTGGTGGAGGATAAAGCTTCGGCAAAGTGAAACGCTGCATCTGTCCTGTCTTTCTTGCTGCAAGCCTGTTGCTCCAAACGAGGAACTTGTTTGCTCAACCGCAAGCTCCTCTAAAGGCTGTCCCTCCCACTCTCAAAGCACCCCCCTTCCCTTCCCTCTTCCCCCAAAGTCCCTTCCCCTATACCTTCCAACATTTATCACATGTGGCCTTTTGGCCATGCACACAACTACAGGCTCCATTAATGCTCTTCCAGGGTGCCCGTATGCTCCTGGCAGTGTCCCGCAGCACATCGGCGCATACATTGCTTGATGAGACTTCTCACTTCTTTTGGCCACCAGGACAGTGCCGCCTCCTCACAAACACCACTAGAGCGATGGATGGCGATAAAAATAAAAAAGGAAATACGTCTGAAAGATAGAGCACCCCGGTGGTGAACTTACAGCGTCGAGCCATGGTCCTCCCGAGGTCCGACGCTTTTTAGCCAAAGAGCTCTTCACATCCAGCTGTGCCTCGAGTTGCGCACCAAATGCAGGCAGTCGTGTTTGCTTGGTGCTGGAGGGATTCTGATCGAGGGTTTGCGTGTTTCCTCAAGATGGGATACTTAATTGGGACGAGCCGGAGCTTAGAACCCTCTCCTCCTCCTTCAGCTCCACCCCGCGAAAGCTGCAGCAGTGTCTGCAGCGAACACAAACATCCCCGTCTGAAACCGCAACTGAACAAGGACAGAGGGGATGCCGCAAGTAGACTTGAACTTTAAAAAAAAAAAAAAAAGGTTCATGTACGCCTCGCTTTGAACTACAGTACGTCTCTTCGTGTTGAAACGAGAGCGTTTCCTTCGACTGGTATATAGGTATATAGTACATATCATTGTAATTGGGCTAATACTCCCACCTGCCTCCCTCCCACGAGCGACTCCAAATCGACAACATTCTACCGTCTCGACGACGACGTGACGGCAATTCCAGGACAAATGGAAATTTAGAAAATTTTCTGAAAAAATTTTTGGGAAAATGTTTTGACAAAAAAATGAAGGTTTACATTCGAGCAACGTGCTTAACTTTCTTAAACTTTGTTTCACAAAGTTAATTTCTGCAGCTACGTTGGAGGCATATAATCGAGAATTAATCCCCATTTTTATTAATAACCCCGTTTATTTCCCTCATTTGTCCCTTCAATCCATGAATTTGGCCCCTTAATTGTTCAGCCAACCGTTCATTCTGAGCATTCATATTATTTTCTAATCGTTCACTCATTCTCTCCATTATTTTGACCATGGCCTGGTAACCCATCGAATCTGTTCCCATTGTCTTTGGCTCCCCCCTAGGAGAGGGGGATGGAGATGAATTCCTCGAAATGCGGATGAATTAATTAATTAATTAGTAATTAAAAAATGAGGTGGTTAAAAATGAAGTTCTCGAGATGAAGAATGATATTTAACAGCAAAGTAGGTGATGGCACAGTGGTTTTGCAAGCATAACGTTGTAACGAAAGAAAATGCGTCCTGCCAATCTTTTAAGAATTGTGAAGAGCTCCTTGAATGGCATGAAAAGACACCGCAGGCAGCGGACCTTGTAAGACCTGAACCCGCGGCCCGAATCCGGCTCTTCGGCTGCATTTGGGCTTCCCAAGGCAACGTTCAATTTACTTTAAGCAGATAAACTGTAATCCTCCAGCACACATCAAAGCTCACTTCGCTCCACTGAATCCTGCTGTTACCACAATCTACCTTTTAATATAACACTGCGTGTGTAATAATTCCGACCCATTGACCCAATCCGCTATGACAACGCTGCAGGTTGCGAATGGAAACAGCCGATCTGGACTTGCCCAGGAACAATCCCTGGGAATAAAAGATACCTTCAAGAAAAGAATCGTACTTTGTTTGAAAAAAAGCAAATGCTTCTCACAGTCTTGATAAAAATTTTCCTTTGGATTAAATCCTAGGAAAGAGCAAGTTAGCAGATAAGTACCTATATCGAAGAGTATAGTTATTGATCATTGTTGTTTTGTAAAATTATAATATATTTGCCTTTTTTTTTTCATCAAATTATTCTTAGCGGTTAGGGTGCAGGCTTAGCGGTTAGGGTGCAGGCTTAGCGGTTAGGGTGCAGGCTTAGCGGTTAGGGTGCATGCTTAGCGGATAGGGTGCAGGTTTAGTGGTTAGGGTGCAGGCTTAGCGGATAGGGTGCAGGTTTAGTGGTTAGGGTGCAGGCTTAGCGGTTAGGGTGCAGGTTTAGTGGTTAGGGTGCAGGCTTAGCGGTTAGGGTGCAGGCTTAGCGGTTAGGGTGCAGGCTTAGCGGATAGGGTGCAGGCTTAGCGGATAGGGTGCAGGCTTAGCGGTTAGGGTGCAGGTTTAGCGGTTAGGGTGCAGGCTTAGCGCATAGGGTGCAGGCTTAGCGGTTAGGGTGCAGGCTTAGTGGTTAGGGTGCAGGCTTAGCGGTTAGGGTGCAGGTTTAATGGTTAGGGTGCAGGCTGAGCGGTTATGGTGCCAGCTTAGCGGTTAGGGTGCAGGCTTAGCGGTTAGGGTGCAGGCTTAGGGGTTAGGGTGCTGGCTTAGCGGCTAGGGTGCAGGCTTAGTGGTTAGAGTGCCGGCTTAGCGGTTAGGGTGCAGATTTAGTGCTTAGGGTGCAGGTTTAGCGGTTAGGGTGCAGGCTTAGCGGTTAGGGTGCAGGCTTAGCGGTTAGGGTGACAGGCTTTGCGGTTAGTGTGCAGGCTTAGCGGATAGGGTGCAGGCTTAGTGGATAGGGTGCAGGCTTAGCGGATAGGGTGCAGGCTTAGCGGTTAGGGTGCAGGTTTAGCGGTTAGGGTGCAGGCTTAGCGCATAGGGTGCAGGTTTAGTGGTTAGGGTGCAAGCGTAGCGGTTAGGGTGCAGGCTTAGTGGTTAGGGTGCAGGCTTAGTGGTTAGGGTGCAGGTTTAATGGTTAGGGTGCAGGCTGAGCGGTTATGGTGCCAGCTTAGCGGTTAGGGTGCAGGTTTAGTGGTTAGGGTGCAGGCTTAGCGGTTAGGGTGCAGGCTTAGCGGTTAGGGTGCAGGCTTAACGGTTAGGGTGCAGGCTTAGCGGTTAGGGTGCAGGCTTTGCGGTTAGGGTGCAGGTTTAGCGGTTAGGGTGCAGGCTTAGCGGTTAGGGTGCAGGCTTAGCGGTTAGGGTGACAGGCTTTGCGGTTAGTGTGCAGGCTTAGTGGTTAGGGTGCAGGCTTAGTGGTTAGGGTGCAGGCTTAGTGGTTAGGGTGCAGGCTTAGTGGTTAGGGTGCAGGCTTAGCGGTTTGGGTGCAGGTTTAGTGGTTAGGGTGCCGGCTTAGCGGTTAGGGTGCAGGTTTAGCTGTGAGGGTGCAGGCTTTGCGGTGATGGTGCAGGCTTAGCGGTTAGGGTGCTGGCTTGGGATCCTGGGTTTGAATCCCGGTCTATCGCTGCATTAACGCCAGGGGGGTTGACTCAGCCTGTCATCCTTCTGAGGTCGGCAAATTGAGTACCTACCAGTTCACTGGTAATTCCCTGTGTGTCGCAAGAGGCGACGGACAGGGTTTGTGACAGGAAGGGAATCCGGCCATAAAACACTGCTTCAAAAAAAGGGGACCACGGTGCCCGAAAAAGGCCAACACCTGCTCTGTGGGGGAAAATGGCCTCTAAAGGTGGTCATTCCTCAAGAAATAGGTCCCAGCCTATCCCCATCGCTATCTCCACTCCTCCCCACAATGTCTTCACCAAAACTTTTGATTGCCTGCCACTCAAATGGTCCAGCACACTTTTACACGGCAGCAGCAACATTTCGGCGACAGGTCAGCGGGGTCGTCCCACTGCATTCCTATATAAACGGCATTTTAATTTTGCCAGTTCCCGATGGAGGGCGCCGTGTTGTCGCATTTGTAACCAAATCCAGCTTGTAATCGTGCGGGTCGACGGTTCAAGCGCCCTTACTATTGGGCCCACACGATCGCACTGCGGGTTGTCCTTTGTTAACCTGTACAAAGCCTCGGAAATCCAACCCAAAGTTAGGAACGACCAACAGGTATACTTACCTGTAACATAATCAGCATCTCTTTGGTAAATTAGTATACAAGGGTCGATATGCAAAGCCAGGCCTAACGAGAGGAGGAAACGAAAGAGCGATTGTGAAGGAAGAAGATTTTTTAAAAATGTTTTAAAGGAATTCTGGTGGAGAAAAATGGAAATTGCAACGACTCTTGGAAAAGAGGAATAAAAATATCATTTCCTTCAAACACTTTCAGCCATTGGTTTTTAAATCCACTCCAGACTTGCTGATCAGTACAAGGTACAAGGTGAATGCTTGTCCGCAACATTAGTCGAAAATATACCAAGGTACAACTTCTTTCTGTACTTCTTAATGCCTCCTCCTCCATAGGACTCAGAAAGGTGTGTAAATTTAATTCACGTGCAAAGAAATGAAAGGCAAACTAATACCAAAATAAAACTACCGTGTTGCTATTACATCGATCGTTTTAAACCACAAAGCCACAAGTATTTCACAAAAATGACAACAACCGCAGCACTCCTCGGAATGGCGTCAGAAAACTGCGGAGGGCGATCAGTAAGTCTCTGGCCCAACCAAAAGTGATGACAGACTTGGATAAAAAAAACATTCAACAATTGTGTTTTACGGTAATTTAAACAAAAAAAATTGATGAGAAATTATTTTACAGCAATTCGACGCTTCGACTTGAACCAATCAAAAACCGTCATAAGTCGACTTCACCAACCATCAATTGCATCCTCCACACGCAGGAAACCACCACGAGGTGCACGATCTGTTATTGCAGGTACAGTTTTATTCCTGGTGGCACAATAAACCAC
>NC_136266.1:32534082-32756582 GCF_964187855.1 Myxine glutinosa | reverse complement strand
CCGAGGCATTTCGGCTAATGGTTAACTCAGTAGTGCCATGAGAGCTGCTTGTTCGGACTGCCAGGCGGCGGGCTTTATGCGCCGTCGTATCGTCGAACCGTGTCAACTGGTGAACGGGTTTAAAAGGCCCTCTTCCAGGTGTGTATCTCTCAATCTCGTGTTCCGCTCAGTCCCGGAGACCGGCACGAACTCCCAAAACCGCGGGAACGCCGCAAGGGGAGAGCGACACATGCAGGACACAAACACTGGACAACACGCGGACTTTGGTCAATGTATTCAAACTCCACTGGGCGATCTCTGTACCGAACATCAAGATACGCCAAAGTGGAAGATAACACATTCAGCTTGATGTGCTCCTATGGAGTGGAAAAATAAGTTTTCAGCACAAGGCTATCCCGACTCAGGTTAGAGTGGATCACCGCTCGCTTAACAATCGAGACTCAAGACAAATGGAACACCCTTCATATGGATAATAAAGACATTTGATTGTCTGGAAATTCCGCCAAAAAGGTGAACAAAATTTCAAGTAGAAACCGCAGGATTAAACAGCAGAGCAGGAGCCAAAAGTCAGCAAAGGGTACTCGAGGCGGTCGCAAACAGAACTCACCATTTTCCGAAAGCGAAGGCAGCTCTTGGTCCGCCCTGAGCTGCTGCGGCTTCGCCTGCTTGCGGCGCGACATGGCAGATACATCAGCGACGAATAAAAAAATTACAAATTCGCGAGTTGCAAAATTACGGAAATTACAGCGCGGCGCCACCGCGCATGCCCGCGCAATTATGATTATCAATAATGCATCGCGATTAATCATCAGCACTCCGGCTCAGCCTGATTGGCCCACGGCCAGGGGGTGGGGGCACAAGGGGCAGGTGGGGGGCGACGTGCGGCGATTATTCAAAAAAGCGCGCGCAGAACGGCGCAGATGCGACGCGAACCGTTCAAAGCTCCGCGTCCTGCACGAGCTCACGACGCGGTGCCTCTTCTTGCGACGCGAGTTCCGACGTGGCCGAACTGTCCCATCGCGTCCCACCCCGTGCTACACGCGATGCCCGCTCGGCCCCGGTTCTCTGCTCGACAGCACGCGGTGCGGCTGCGGAGTGAGGCAACCGGGGATGCCATTTGGCGGACACGAGGGGAAGGGGGCATGAAGGGCGCAAATCGAGGGGAGGGGTGGAGGAGGGAATAAAAGAGGGAGTAGCAGTGACTCGCATAGAGGGGGCCGGACTAGAGGGAAGAAGGGGTGTGATGGTGGGAATGGGTGGAGAAAACTGCGGAAAAGGAAGTTCCAACGAAGGGAAGTCATGCGCATTCTCATAACATATTGTCTTTTCGCTAATCGAGCTGCCTTTGCTTTTCATTTACCCGGAGCTTCAGTTAAAGAATCGATGCTTTCGCTATAACTACCCGGGTAACCTTCGAGTGCTCTCGCATGTCTCCCTAACCTACAGAAAGTTGCACGAGTCGCTTGTGGCGTTTGATCAGCATGGTCCGTTCTAGGCTCTGGGTTGGGCTTGGCCGGAGCAGGTTGTCCCTCGGCCACCACTAGGCTGCAGTGCTCAGCCGTGCTGCTGGGTGCAGGCCTTACTCAGCACTGGTATCATGCGGGACGCGACAAAGCACCATTTTGTTTGAATTCAGCTCGGGTCTTGTACTTAGGGCCTAATGCGCATGGATATATATATATATATATATATATATATATATATATATATATATATATATATATATATATATATATATATATATATATCAACGGTGTGTTCTTTAAAAAGTGCCAAAGACGAGTTAAAGGAAATTATTTTATGTGTGTGCCACTCACTTTCTCGAAGGCATTTCACATCGTGTCAAATTGCTCCAGAGAAACGAAGCGAGAAGCTTTTTACGCAAAAGTACAACTGCTGAGATTTGTTAAAATGATCGTTAACGTCACTTCAGAGCGATCTGCGAACGCATACGCACGTCCAGGTGATACTCTGCAATTAAAAGCCTATTAAAGGTACTCGAACTATTCGTCCAAACATACTTACAGGTTACCAAAACCTTTTGAACGCTCACAGGTGGGGGAGGTGGGTTTACAGCAACTCTCTTAGAAACCCCGATTGAAGTATATTCACCCACTGTACTTGCACTCGTAACAATCTGTGCGTATACATCACGCCGTTGCTCTGCATGAAGCACGTTTTCGCACCTGTTAATCCCCGACGTCACGTGCAAACGAATTTCCCAGCGACGAGCACGTGCGAGCGAGCGCTTAACGGTCGCAGCGAGCGAGCGTTACCGTCGCCCGCGCTCCCGTGACCCCACGGGTCGCCGTATTGTGTTGCGCAATTTAAACCGACGTGAAAAAACCGCTCCATTCACAATCACATCGTTGTCCACGCAGATGAATCGCTGACCCTTGTGACAGAAGCCCGCGATGTGGGCCTTCCAAAGTATTATTGCAAAACGCTTCTGTTGAAATGATCCTCGAGATGAGTTTTTCATATCAACTTGTTTTTGAAAACGTCGGGCTGTGCGTATGTAATACAAAATGCGAGCGATGCAAGCAATAAATGTGCTTTCGAATAACCGAGAAGAACAAAACTTTCTCGCCGTGCTCTTGTAGCTTTTGTCTGCAACTTTATGCGTAAATATCAAAGCGTCGTCTCACGGTCCGATGCGCTAAAACTAAAAGTTATCAAGGCTCTTTGCGCATTATGTGTGGCGGAGAATTTCGTTTATTTCGGCTGGTGATCGAGAACCTTCGGTTGCAATGCTGGTCACGTGTGTGTGTGTGTGTGTGTGTGTGTGTGTGTGTGTGTGTGTGTGTGTGTGTGCTATAACTCGCCACTGCTTCGGCTGAAGAACATTGAAGGCAGCGCAGGTTCCATAAGGAACTCGTCATCGCCGTTAAGTTCAGATCTGACGTGTGGCGCTGGAGGGGCTTTTGTCAATGATATTTCGACAGCCAATTAAGGGTGCAGGCTGATTTATGGGCGAACAATCAATGCGAGGTGAAAGACAGCCCTGGCTCATTCTTTGATTATAGCCTGCGCAGCATAATTGCGCTGATCATGTGCTAAACTATTGGCCCTTGCAAATGTATTGCGTTCAGAAAACGCAGCAACACAGTTCTCGAGTCTGTGGACCAAGCAGTGCATGTTCTGTGTTCACCTGGAAATAGAAATCGGAAGGTGGTCTTGCCTTAACTGTGCATTCCGTTTTATATTTGAACTTCGCAAAGGGTCGCACCTAAATATTCTTGGGTATTTTCATTTCCTTCACAAAATACTACAGACGTCATCCTGTTATTGAAGCCAGGCACTCTGCAACTTGAGGTGAAACTTCAACAGTGAATGCTAAACCATGGAACCAATAAATTCTACATTCCTGTGCCGCCTTCAGTCGAACGTCAGACATGGACAGCCTGTTCGTGAATGACTTGAGAAAAAAATGGTGAATGCTAAACGATGAACCAATAAATTCCACATTCCTGTGCCACCTTCAGTCGAAACTCAGACATCGACAGATGCTTCGTAAATGACTTGGGGGAAAAAATGGTGAATGGGAAACGATGAACCAATGAATTCCACATTCCTGTGCCACCTTCAGTCAAACGTAAGACATGGAGAGCTGGTTTGTGAATGACTGGAGAAAAAAATGGTGAATGGGATACGATGAACCAATAAATTCCACATTGCTGTGCCACCTTCAGTCGAACGTCACACATGGACAGCCAGTTCGTGAATTACTTGGGAAAAAAATGGTGAATGGGAAACTGTGCCACCTTCAGTCGAACGTAACACATGGACAGCAGGTTCGTGAATGACTTGGGGAAAAATTGTGAATGGGATACGATGAAACAATAAATTCCACATTCCTGTGCCACCTTCAGTCAAACGTCACACATGGACAGCCACTTCATGAATGACTTGGGAAAAAGATGCTGAATGCTAAACAATGAACCAATAAATTCCACATTCCTGTGCCACCTTCAGTCGAACGTAAGACATGGACAGCCTGTTTGTGAATGACTTGGGGAAAAAATGGTGAATGCTAAACGATGAACCAATAAATTCCACATTCCTGTGCCACCTTCAGTCAAACGTCACACATGGACAGCAGGTTCCTGAATGACTTGGGTAAAAATGATGAATGCTAAACGATGAACCAATAAATTCCACATTCCTGTGCCACCTTCAGTCGAACGTAAGACATGGACAGCAGGTTCGTGAATGACTTGGGTAAAAATGGTGAATGCCAAACGATGAACCAATAAATTCCACATTCCTGTGCCACCATCAGTCTAACGTCACACATGGACAGCCGCTTCGTGAATGACTTGGGAAAAAGATGCTGAATGCTAAACGATGAACCAATAAATTCCACATTCCTGTGCCACCTTCAGTCGAATGTCAGGCATGGACAGCAGGTTCGTGAATGACTTGGGCAAAAATGGTGAATGCTAAACGATGAACCAATAAATTTCACATTCCTGTGCCACCTTCAGTCGAACGTAAGACATGGACAGCCGGTTCGTGAATGACTTGGGGAAAAAATGGTGAATGCTAAATGATGAGCCAATAAATTCCACATTCCTGTGCCGCCTTCAGTCAAACGTCAGACATGGACAGCCGGTTCGTGAATGACTTGGTCAAAAAACGGCGAATAGGAAATTATCACTTTGGGTACACATGATGCCTTACTCTCCGACATCCCGACCTACTTTTTCGTGTTCATCAGGCATGGGTGCACGGATATGTGAGAGAGGGAGAGATGGAATTGCACTGAAAACCTCCTCGGGGCATGTAATGTCAAACGAGACACTTTAATGCCAACGGCGCGACGGCTCACTTGTAAAAACCATCAAAATATGCACAGCTGGTGGTAGAGGTCGTAGGCTCGACCCTGCAGAGGGGTAAAGCGCTTCGCAGTTATAAGCAAATAATCGCTCCGACGCATCTTACGAAATTAGATGTGAAGTGGCAAAATGCCAAGTCCCATTACATTGTAATTTGAACAGATCTCCCACTGCTTTATTTATAATACTGTAGAAATTATATATTTATGTGTGTTGCTGAAGCACAACACAAAACAGGAAAGAGCAAAGGCGTTGCACCATTTTCCGTTGGGCATAAATTTCTCCCTGGCAGCTCCTTTTCATGGCAGATGCCACGCAAATCGTTTTTAAGGGTGTGACGCACAACGGGGAAATCTCTCCCACCCTGCAGAAAATGTCCCTCGTTGCCCCCCCAACGCCCACTGACGCCACTTGGTCTCTTATGAACAAGTCCCTAATACTGGCAGCGGGTGATACATTTGTTCTTCGAAGAATCATCGAGAAGTACTCCGGTGCTTCCTGGTCATGATAATCCAGAGTGAGGCGTGCAGTGCTTGCGTCATGGTGGGGTGACTCGGGGTGTCTGTTGTTCGATGTCAATGCGTATTATAATCCAACCATGGCTGTCATGGGGATGGACGTGAGAACAGAATTTCACAACCATTGGGTTTTATTTATTTTTTTCACACCCAAAATCTGAGGACAATTCATGCAATAAATAAATAAATAAATAAATAAATAAATAAATAAATAAAGCCACCCCGGTGTGCTGAACTCTTCATGAGGAAGCCAATCCTATTCTGTAAGGCCATGTGGCTGGTGGGGTGCTGCAATAAGGCAATATAAGAAACAATTATATTCATTGGAGCAAATAAAACCTTCCATTTCAGAACACCAGGAAGCTGTTATTAAATGTTTCTATTTACATGTGGAACGTCAGTGATGTGCTTAATGAGTGGCATAGTATGTATATCCATATTACTTGCGTTATTTAAAATATGTCGTAAGGTCAAGTGGAAATAACGAATAAATCCTGTGTATTGCATAACATCAGAGTGTGACTAAGATATATATATATATATATATATATATATATATATATGTGTGTGTGTGTGTGTGTGTGTGTGTGTGTGTGTGTGTGTGTGTGTGTGTGTGTGTGTAAAACCCCGTCAACATGATGGGTTAGATCAGATTATTCCATGGTGCAGTCTCGTGAGCATGCCAAAGTCTGAAGCCTTGGCCTACTGCTTTCAGCCTAGTGCCTCGGCAGAGTCTTTTTTTTATTTATTAGACATCATACAGACGTAAATGAACAATTGTTGTACTCTGCGTGCGTTGCACATCACATGCAGCAAATTTAGTCTCCCGGCGCCTTGTATTTAAAAAAACAAACACTTCTGAACACCCCCCTTTAGGCTCAGTTTGCAAGCCGCCATCTATAATTCCAATTAATAAGACATAATTACTCTTTTATGGAAAATGCTTTTCAGGTTTGTTTTATCCTCAAAAATAGAACGCAGTGAACACACATTTGTGTTAAAAGATTGGCCTTTAAAACCCACTCCTTATGAAAAGGGACAGACATCTGTACGAACACATAAACTGGCATTGTGTTTTATATGGCATATGTAATATAAAGCTCATTCTAATCACTCACTCACACACTCACTCACTCACTCACTCACTGATATTAATGTTCGGTGCCTTCCGGGCGACATAGAAAGCTGGAATTTTGCGTGCCGACGGACATTAAAGCCAATACACTGGGGGGAAAAAAATCACATAACCATCAGAAAGCATCCGCAAATGAATATTTACATAAAATAACATAAATGCGCCCATAAAAGAAAACTCTCAAAAAAACCCACACTTTTCCAACCAAGATATTGTAGTTTTGTTTTTAATTAATTTTGGGGAAATTTGTAGAATTGGTTTTTCACTTGTAAGTTGTGGGTTACGATGTGTAAATAAAGGTGGAAAAAGTATGATTTAATGCATTTTCATTCCAGGTTATAAGGCAACATTTTCGAAAGGTTTTGAAATATTTTCAAATCATTTTTCAAATTTTGAAAGGGGGTGTATACTTTCTATGGGCATTGAATGTATGTATATATATATATATATGTGTGTGTATATACGAGTATGTATGTATATATATATATATATATGTGTGTGTGTGTGTGTGTGTGTGTGTGTGTGTGTGTGTTATTTGACAGCTTACGCAATGTTGTGTTTCTGTTTTGATGCAGCAGGATGGTGAATACCAACCATCATGTGCAACATGACATACTGCTGTGTCTTCAAGGTAACGGTCGAAAATCACATTTAAAATTTGCAGTTGTGAGGGTAAAGTTTTGTCTTTCACCCAATTGAACAACCCTGAGTCTTAGAACGTCACCTGTCGACAACAAGTGTCAACAGACTACAATTGGCAACAGAATTTGCAGTTTTTTCCCGAAGGAGAATAGTACGCCTGATATAAACCAAAATTTGGGAACTAGAAAGAACAATTTGAGATTCCAGACCCTCGCCAGGACCTGTTTGTGTGGAAAGAAATGGTAGGATATACTCAATGAAAGGTCGATAATGCAAATTAAAAGTCGAAAGGGAAGAATTCTGAAAATCTGTCAAGGTGGTAAGGTTGAAAGGTGTGAAAGTCGGAAGGTGCAAAGGTCTGAAAAGGTCTAAAGAGGACTAACTGGTTAGGGTTGAAAGGGTCTTGAGTGTATAAAAGTTCTTTTTAAAATCTAAGGGTCCTGGGTGTCATTTGAGGTCTGAAGGGTCTGAATGTCTAAAAGGTACACTCCAATAGTGCATCAGTAAAGGACATAATTGATAGACAGAGTCAAGGTCCAATGATACATAAATTAATCGATGTACTCATCATAGTCAAACTCACGTTCAAACAGGACGTAATTAATATATCCATTCACATTTCAACAGTACATCATTAAGAGACGTACTATTCACGTTCCAATAGTACGCAATTAATAGATTACTCATGTACAATCATTATCCCCATGCCTTTTTTAATAAAACGGGGGGAATTGGATTTTTAATATTTTTAATAACATTTTTGAAATAAACTGTTATGTGATCTCATCCTAAACGGTGATGGAGAAATTCACTAAACTTGGTAGTTATGATCACCACATGGCACAAAGATGCAAGAGCTTTGGCAAAAGGTCAACAACAACTGGACCTCAAACAACCGGGCCTTCGCTCAAACCTGATTGATCTCCCCATACAGGTTGCTTCTGACAAACCAGACTTAATCTGCTTAACAGAAACTTTCCTCCTTCAAGATGTCTCTGATTCCTTAATTTTTCTCCCTGGTTACTCCCTCCTCCGGTATGATAGACCTGAGCCTCGTCCTGGTGGTGGGGTTACCATCTTTATAAAAAATAAAACTCTCTTCCTCACTCTCTTCCTCACTCTCCATGCACTTCTCTCACCCCACAACACCCCCAGGAGTACCTCTGGCTATGGCATCCCCTCCGCTCCCACCTTTTGTTCATATGTGTGTTGTACCGTCCACCAAACAGTGATGACTCCATTTATATCTCACTGTCTGATAACATGGACCAACGTCTATCCACTCATCCCAACTCTCTCTTCTCTGTATGTGGCGACTTCAACTGTCATCATGCCAGCTGGCTGGGTGTTGGTACCTCTCTCACCAGCCATGGAAACTCAGCAATGGACTTCTGCAACTCATTGGGACTGACACAATCTGTCAATTTCCCGACCCGGGTCTCAGTCAATGGAGTATCTTCTCTTCTAGACGTGGTTATGAATAACTTCCCTGCAAATATCTGCTGCTCTTCTGCTCCAATCCGTTCATTTGATCATTTCCTTGTAAAAGTGGACATCTCTCTGGCCATTCTCAGATAGCCTCCTCAGCATTGATGAGTCTGGCATTTCATTCAGGATGACTGGCACGGTCTTCAAGCAGCCATCAATCATCTGAAATGGTCTCCCATCCCTACTGCCTCCGTCATTAACTCATCCTGGGAATCCTTCCAAAGCAAACTGCTCTCTCTCATGCACAGATTTATCCCATCTCGTCATCAGTTGTCATACCCTTCCTCCAATCCATGGTACACTGAATCTTATAGTGAGGCAGTTGCCCTGAAACAACTCGTCTTTGCCTCATGGAAGGCAAATCCAATGAAAGCAATGTCCGTTCCTTTTACAAAACATGCAACAAGTGTGTGTCTACCCTCAGGAGAACCAGGAAACAATATCTTTCCAATCACAAGACTGAACCCTCAAACCTGTCTCCTACCTCCAAATCCTGGTGGCATCTGGTCAAATCTGTTTCTGGTGTTTGTTCCCCCTCCATCCCCTCCCTTACATCAAACGGCTACACAGCTGACACTGCACGTGAAAAAGCTGAATGCCTCAAATCTGTGTTTGCCTCAAAATCTTGTGTCCCGAACCCATCTCTCTCTGTACCCACCTTACCCAGTAGTACCCAGCAGCTCCACGACTCTGTGTCCTTCTCTCCTGACAAGCTGGAGAAGTTTCTGTCAAACCTCGACTCTGATCCTGCAACTGGACCAGACGGCATCAGCCCACAGGTCCTAAAATCCTGCTCAGCCACTCTTTCACACCCTCTCTCTGCTCTCTTCACCCTCTCCTTTGCTCAAGGTCATCTGCCACCAACTTGGAAATCAGCCAACATTACCGTTTTACACAAAAAGGTGCAAAAACAGATCCTTGCAACTACAGGCGAATCACCCTGCTCCCAATTATCAGCAAAGTCATGGAATCCATCATTGCTTCGGATATCAAATCTTTCCTCTTCTCCAATGGCTTGAAATCTGATCATCGATTTTGTTTCAGACCAGGTCACTGTAATCTGGACATGCTGCTTCTGCTGTCTCAGCAATGGATGGAGGCCCTCAACGCCAAACAGGAAATCAGACCTGTCTCTCTTGACATATCTCATGCCTTCGATACGGTCTGGCACCCAGCTCTGCTCACCAAAGTCTCCTCCTATGGTATCCATGGAAACCTCCACGCATGGCTTGCACATTTCCGTTCCGGTCGCAGTCAACGTGTGGCCCTGAATGGATTTCTCTCATCTCCCCTTCCTGTTCAGGCTGAAGTTCCCCAAGGTAGTGTTCTGGGCCCAGTGCTTTTTTTGGTCCTCATCAATGATCGCTCCGACTCGACGGAAATTCCTGTCTATCTCTTTGCTGATGACTCCACTCTCTGACGCTCCATACCTCATCCCTCAGAATGGCAGTCTGCAGCCTCCTCACTCTCCGCAAACCTGGACAAAATCAAAAACCGGTCAAACAAGTGGAACATGTCTTTCAATCCTCACAAATCTCACACTCTCACTATGTCTCTCCGAAAAGACCGTCTGGATAACCCTCCCTTCTACTTTCTCAACAATCCTCTCCAAGAAGTTCTGCCACTCAAGATTTTGGGTCTCACTACCTGCCATGGTCTTTCCTGGGAAAACTACATTTCCAAGCTGGCCTCTAAAGCCAGTCCTCCCTCGTGTGAAGTCCTTCCTTGGCACACCTGAGCTCCTCACCACATACAAAGCTTTCATCCGCAGCTCAATGAAATGCTGCTCTCCCCTCTGGGCTTGTGCTCCTGCCTCACATCTAGCTCGGATTCACGCTGTAGAAACCAAAGCTTTCAGAATCATTGGTATCTCCTGCGATGAAGCCGATTCTGAGGGTCTTTCACTCGCTCACTGCAGGCAGGTTAGTGGTCTTTCTGTCTTCTACCGACTCCTTTCTGGCCTAGCTTCCACAGCTCTGTCTATTCTCTGTCCCCCAAATATTCATTGAGGTCGCCCAAGATCTGCCAGCAACCCTCTTATGGTTAAACTACAAAATTCAAGACTGTCTGTCCACCTTCACTCCTTCATGCCTCTTTTCTCCCGCCTCTGGAACAAACTCCCTCACTCTCTCCAATCCGACTCCTCCCTCCAGGTCTTTAAAACAGCTGTTCACCACCATCTCTTATCTTCCCCCATACAAAACCTTGATCTTTTGTACACCCGTTAATCCACCCCAGATCCACCTTTTTGAAATACCGACTTCTTTCCTGGAAGTCCTTGCAGTGTCCATTTGTTTTATACCTCTCGCACCCCCCTCCCTTCCCCTGCCCCCTCCCTCAAAGCCCTCTCCCTCACACAGATCTCCTAATGTCCCTGCTCTCTACCGTTGTTGTGCTTGTGTGCTTCCGTCTCTCTCCCATCTTGTCTCCCGCTCCCTTTATTATATGTTTTACGTGTCCATTTATGTTTTTTGTGCTTAATGTTAGCTCTTACACGAGCCTCGATGTTGTATACAAAAAATATATATTTTAAAACCTGAAAAATGCATTTACGGGCACATTTTAAAACATTTTTTAAAATTACATTTATATGTGCAATCAACATTGGGGAACGCATTAAATGTGACGTTTTTTGGATTCGACCCCCGGTTCATTCCCCAGCAGCAGGAGACTTGGCGTCACAGAGGTCAATAAGGGGAATAAAATAAGAGGTTAATGAGAAGCCAAGGACTTCGGTCTAGTTATTATTTTAATTATTATCATCATTATCAGAGAGTGCACGAGCACTCTCTATGTAGGGATGGTGCAGAAAAAATGTCGGTCCAATCCGCTACATACAAAACTAAAGTTGGAGTATCTTCTCTAAAAAGTCATTTCGGCTAGATATGAGAGCCAACCTGGTCTGTTCAGCTGATTGTCTAGGTAGGGATCACTGTTCACTACTACAGACCATGGACAATGAAAAATACAGCAAAAAACCGAGATCAGTCAAAACTGGAAAATCTCGTTCATAATAATAATCATCTTCAGAAACCGTTTTTCCGAGCTGCCACTCTCAATGGCAATGACTGGTACAATTGGGCAGAGTCTCACTTGATGCAGCATCCTTTGCTATCGTAATTTTAATAGCTTGAAAGGATTCCACAAAAATTACCAAAACTGGATTCCTTTTGTAAAGGAAGAGGAAGGGATCAGAGGGGTGGGCGGGAATACGACTGTCAATCAGCCTGATGGGGGCGGGGCCGCTAGACACATTTGCCCTAGGGCCAATCAGAACTATTTGTATATGGTTAACGGTGGAATTAAATGAAAATACTGCATTGGAGGCATTAGAAGTAACCCAATGAAGTAAAGAGCAAATATGGAGTCATTAGGAGGAATCTAAATAGGATTCGGGTTTCAGCCTCGACACCACAACCTCCAGGTGCAGAAAAATGAACCTTACATAAATTTTCTGCAAGAATTCACTTCTCCTTAGACAGACAGACAGAGAAAGAGAGAAATAGAGAGTAAAAGTGATAAAAGAAAAGAAAAAGCAAGAATTAGAATGAATAAAGGGAAATGTGAAAAAGTATAAAGAAATGTGAAAGGAACAAAGAACAAAGATGTCTGGAAGAATCAGGAGAGATATATTTCAGCAGTTACTCCCTAGACTGAAACGCGTCAACAAAGAAAAGCTACGAGAGATCCGTCAGCAGGGAAGGACAGTCCACACAGCAAAATACAGTGTGTGTGTGTGTGTGTGTGTTTGTGTGTTTGTGTGTGTGTGTGTGTGTGCGTGTGCGTGTGTGTGTGTGTGTGTTTGATACAAGTTTGTCTTTTCTCGGGACAACCATTATTCAAAGAAAGATGTAGGTAATGGACGTAATTTCCACATGATATTTTCTTGTGGCCATCCCTGCCTTGTTTACATACTTTTTGGAGTACCATCCATACATCCTTTTGCACCATCCATAAAATATATTTTATTACTTGTCATTATATTTATCAACACTATCATTATCATGTTGTCCCATTATCATTATCAATTTATTGTTATGTATCATTATGATTTCAATAGTATGTAGTTAATAGGTGGAGAGGAGTCTGCAGCTGTGGAGGAACCCAGGTCAGGTTTGAAACAGCAAAGGTATCGAGTCTCTGTAGCTTTTCTTGGTAGCTTTATGCAACTTTCTTTGGCTGGAAGAACGTAGTGGTTAATTTATGGAAATCCTAGCCACCTGGGGTAATTGATTAGGTGAGAGGTTATTGGTTATTGGTTATTAATTGTTATTAATTTATCAATTGTTTATTCACTACAAATACAGGTGAGAGATGTCATTAGGCCTTCTTATTTGTATGTTAACTGCCAAAACTTTTTTGGCTAATGACATTTATACATACAGATGATGGAAAGTGCAAATCTACGTATTTACCATATTGTCCGCTGCCACTCTCTTACAAATCAGGGTCTGGTAGATATTGCTGAGTATGACGTTGAATCCGAATGCCTTGACCTCATTGCAAATCATCAACAGCGTTTACAGGTTGCTGAGCACAATGACGCGAGAAATCACATTCTCAAGAATGACAGAGATGCAGCAAATCTCAGGATTCGCATGATTCTACCATCCACATTTACTGGGAGTCCTCACTATATGCATGAGAAGATACAGTATATGTCCGCAACCATGATCACCCTGACCTCTTCATAACATTCACCTGTACTCCCAACTGGGCGAGATGAAAACACAATTGCGTCCTAGTGAGCAAGCAGAGGATAGACAAGATTTGGTGGCAAGAGTATTTCACCAGAAAAAGATGAAGCTTATTGAACTTTTGATAACTGGATGCCTATTTGGTGCATCAATTTGGTGCAACTGTTGAGTGGAAGAAAGAGGTCTTCCATATGTCCAGATTTTGATGTGGATGAAAGGAAAGTCTGGACCAGCAGATATCGATTTAACCGCAAGTGCTGAAATACTGGATAAAAATCAAAGATCCTCAGCTTTATGAAATTGATTCAAGCAACCTGATTTTTGGGCCAATTGTAAACTGGCAGATACAAAGCTTTATGGGGGAAATCACAAGGAAAACATGACTGAAGACATCTTCATGGAGACGAGAATGGAACAGAGTGATGATGTAGATTTGGAATTCAGCCAGGCCATTGATGGCAGTGATTTGAGACTTCTTGAAGACAGAGTACTCTTGATGGGTGGAAAGGCACATGGGGGTTATGGGCTCCTCCAAACACAAAAAGATACTGATGATTGAAGCATGTCAAATATCTTAGGGAGGTCTCCTATAGTTGAACGTAATCAAAAAGATTTATTGTGGACATGGAACCAAAGTTGTTTGAAGGCCTATCAGACAATTTGGAAGACAGCTCAGAGAGGACAATCTGGATTTTACTTCCTTGATGCACATGGTGGCACGGGAAAGATGTTCCTGATGAGCCTGTTGCTTGCTAAAATTTGACTCCCACAACGTATCGTCAGGAATTATTGCAACATTGCTTGCTGGTGGACGAACAGCACACATGGCTGTTAAACTGTGATTGGATTTGCCGCCCTTATGCAACATCAGGAAGAAGAGCCCAACTGGGTCCTTAAAGATTGCAAACTCATTGTTTGGGATGAATGCACAATGGCCAACAAGAAAGGTTTTGAGGCACTCGAGAGGTTACTGTGAGACATTCAAAATAAACCTAATGTAGCAATGTGTGGCGTGTTGCTACTCGTAATTTCTGTCAAACCTTGCAAATATAAAATGTGGAACACATGCTGATGAGGTCAAGGCACGCCTCAAAAATCTTATCTCTGGAGGTACTCTCAAAAACTGCATCTTAAAACAAATATGCGAGTCCACTTGATGAATGATCAGGAAGCAGGACAGTTTTCAGAAGTTCTCATAAAAATTGGAAATGATCAACTAGAAGTTAATCCAGAGAATGGACAGATCGCCATTCCTGAATAATTGGATCCTGTTACTACGGTCTTCTTCCTTCGTATGCAGCACAAGTTTGCAGGGTAGCATCATTGGCTGAGGGCATGGTTTTGCTGCTGATGCAATTCCCTCTGCCGGTTGCTGCAGTAATAGAAGAGCTTAAAGATGCTGTTTACCCGGATCTTGAAAACAGATACATCAATCAAGACTGGCTTGCAGACAGGGCAATACTTTCTCCAAGAAATGAGCAAACCAATCTGATCAATAAAGAACTCTTGCAACAGATGCAGACACAAAAATACTATATACAAATCCATCGACAAGGTCCTCGATGAAGATAGGGCAACCGATTACCCGAGTGAATTCCTTAACTCACCCTATCCCACCAGCTTCCCATCACACAATCTTGAGCTCAAAGTTGGTGCTCCGATCATGTGCCTTAAAATATTGATCATCCACAATTAGTCACTGGGACCAAATTAGTTGTAAAAGAGTTAATGGAACACTCTATTGAGGCTGCTATCATCAAGGGTCAACATGAAGGCCACTATATTTTAATTCCAAGAATTCCAACGAAAACAATGACTTCTGACTTTCCCTTCCTATTCATAAGGAGGCACTTTCCTGTGAAACTTTGCTTTGCCATGACCATCACCAAGAGTCAAGGACAATCTCTCAAATTTATTGGTTTTAACCTGGTGTTGCCTTGCTTCTCTCATGGACAATTATATGTTGGTTGCTCTAGAGTTGGCTCAAGAAGGATTTATTTTCATTTATACACCTAATGGGAACACAACAAATCCAAGAAGTGCTGGAGGAGCCGAAGGAGGTGTTCAAAAATCATGGACTGAGGCAGAACCTGAACATGACAGAGTTGATGTGGATTAGACAGTAGAGAGAGGAATTGAACATCAGGTTAGAGGGGAAGGAGATAAGGAAAGGGAATAGCTATATGTATCTAGTTGTAAGCGTTTTTCGGGATTGTCGTTCAGAGGCATAGGTTCGGAGAAGGATACAAACTGGCGTGAATGCATGGAGGAAAGCTGGAGGAAGTCATAGCAGATGTAGAGGGGTCAATATATGGTTGAACCCCCCAAAAATTTATACAAAAGGTTTTTCAATTGATTCTGGTACCATTGGGCATGCTAAATAACATACTAAAAATCTAGTAACATCTGACTTCTGGAAAGGGGTCATTTTCAAGATGGCGTCCAAGATGGCCGCCAGGAGCTTAAAATGGCCATATCTCAATTATTATTCAACCTAGAAAGGTGGTTTTGGTGTCTAATCCTAGGTTTTAGGGCCCAAGGAATCCAATTGAATCAATAAAATTACCATCAGTTAATTATTTATTGACAAGTCCAAGATGGCATCCCAAGGTGACATCCTGATCCACTAAAATGGCTCTGTCGAATAGTAGTCAACCTAGAGAGATTTTTCAGTGTGTATACCTAGGTTTAAGGCACCCAGGAAATCATCAAAATTACTTAAATAAGCACAAAGTAATCAGGTAATCCAGTAAGCCAGGTTTACCAGCCCATTAGGCATTTGTTGTCTTATACAGTTAGTCGCTATTCATCGTCATCCTCCGATTCACCAGCTAATGAACCAAGTGTGTGTTTCAGATTGGAGAGATGAGAGTGTAATGTGTCTACACCACTGCCACCTGTGACTCCAGTCCACAGTATTCAGTGATCATTACAGACAAAGGTTTGTACAAAGCTTGAGAGGTTATGGCAAGGGACAGACTATTTTATATTGGGGAGGGGGGGGGGGGGGGACTGAAAAATCTGACAAACAATTTATTTTAATCTCAAAAGGAATAAGTATATTATTTGGTACATGTATGCATAAACAAAATCCATATTTTTTTAGACATTTCCAAAAGAAATGTACACAACTTTTCCCAGATATAGTCTGGGGGGGGGGGGGGAGGGGGGGAGGGCCATCCCAAACCAGACCACAGAGGTGATCGATGACCTTGGATGCCGAGTAATGGCTATCCTCTTTGGTGGCAAGTGCAAAGATTCCCTTGCAACAATGCGATATAACACCTTCAGCAAGAAGGTTGTCTCTGCTTCGTCTTTTGTAACACCCGAACGTCTGCCCCCAACTGAATCTGCTACCAAACTTCACTGTCGTAGAGCGTACTACCAGATCATGGTGTGGATGGGAAAAGAAGAGGGTATGGATGCCATGAAATGGGGGTGGAGCCTGCAGGATAATCAGTTTGTCCCACTTATGTCAAGAATGAACGCTGCTCCAGACAGTCTCTTGAAGGTCATTCATTGTAACTGCTCCACTGCCTGCAAGACACTCCGCTGCTCTTGTAGACGATATGGACTACCATGTACTACTGCGTGTGGACCGTGCCAACTTGAAGAATCTGACAATCCACATAACAAGTTTCTTCCAGAGGAGTCGGAGGATGACGATGAATAGCGACTAACTGTATAAGACAACAAATGTCTTATTCAACAACAAACCTAGGTATACACACTGAAAAAATCTCTCTAGGTTGACTACTATTCGACAGAGCCATTTTAGTGGATCAGGATGTCACCTTGGGATGCCATCTTGGACTTGTCAATAAATAATTAACTGATGGTAATTTTATTGATTCAATTGGATTCCTTGGGCCCTAAAACCTAGGGTTAGACACCAAAACCACCTTTCTAGGTTGAATAATAATTGAGATATGGCCATTTTAAGCTCCTGGCGGCCATCTTGGACGCCATCTTGAAAATGACCCATTTCCGGAAGTCAGATGTTATTTAGCATGCCCAATGGTACCAGAATCCATTGAAAAACCTTTTGTATCAATTTTTTGGGGGTTGGTGAGTTTTTTTCATATATTGACCCCTCTAATGGGACAATATTGAGGAAGCTGAAAGGGAAAGTCCAAATTTGTGTTTAACACTGGCATACCTACACGGTTTGGAGATGTTGGCATTGACAGAGCAGCAACAACAGAGGCTGCAGGTTTGTGAGAACAATTGGGTCAGGAGGGTTGTGGGAGTTAAGAGGGTGGATAGGAGGATGAACGAACTGAGGAAGGAAATTGGTATGTAGACGAGTTTGATGGGGGCATTTGTAAAAACGCTGGCTGAAGTGCGTTGGATACTTGGTGCGGATGGAGGAAGATTGACTACTAAAGAGAGCACGCAAGTGGAAAGAGCGCGAAAGGAGGAGAAGTCGTATAGCGCAGTTAAGATGGGAGAACTGTGTGAAGAAGGATGTGAGAAAGGTGGATGGAGAGTGGAGAGACATATCTGGTGATACATGGTGGTGGAGATTATTGTGAATAATACAGAGCAGCAGTATACCAAGTACTAATCAGCCTCACTTCATATGAAGGGAACACATTGCACGCATTCCATGGTTGGTCATACAGTGATAATGTTCTTCCTTCACTTGTGGAGTTTACTTAGGTTTATGTAATGTTTGAGAAATGATAATGTGACTGATATCACAAAATAGATCCTGAAATGTAAAGGTTGTTATAGGGTATAGAGCATTGATCAAGCTGCGACTCGTTCACTCCATTTATACGTTCCAGGAACATCATGCAGTGCGTCGAAAAGTCTCCTTCCTTTCATCATGCTCTGGATGACAAAAGTGATGTCAGCCTTATCAGGGACCTAATTAAAGCACGTCTTTGCCCCTCTCGCTCTAGCGGGTTGAGCCTAATTGGAGCCTTGTGGAAAAGGCCACGGCACAAAGCAACAAAGTCAAACCACAAACAGGTGCCTTTACTGCCATTTGGGGCATGGAGTGAAGTGAAACAGACAAAAGCACTGCCTTGAACATTGCATCTGCTTATTAACTCGTCATTTCCATGAAAAGCTGTTACGGAGGGTTTCTCATTTATTTGGTTATTTCTGCAGCGTAACAGTCTTCATCAGGTAATATTCTGCCCTTTCTGTCAAATGTACCTCTGCCAACCCTCATCCCCGCCCACATAAACCAGATTCCTCTCTTCCCCAACATCATTCAAAGAAGTGGGATGTTTTACATTTATTGTCGATGTAGTTATTTATTTATTTATTTTATATCTTTTTTTTTTGTAAAAATAATCGAGGCTTGTGGAAGAGAGAGAGAGAGAGAGAGAGAGAGAGAGAGAGAGAGAGAGAGAGAGAGAGAGAGAGAGAGAGAGAGAGACTCTTGGCACATTTGTATGTGTAATAAATGGGGTGGCCTCTGATGAGCCAAGTCAATCGTGTTTGTGGTCACTTTCCCGAGATCACCGTTGAACGATCACTTGCAAAGTATGACTGTGGCCACTGTCTGCCTAGATGATGCTGTTACTATGCTATCCCATTATAACACTGTACATACAATTTGTATTAAGCTTAGGCCTTCCTGATTGGTTACGAAGGTCTTACAAAGCAAACATTTTTCAAAGGCATGGGAATGCTTGCAGTGCTGAAGCTGTCAAAACAGGAACGGAATTACAATAACAGGTCTGCAACGTCGAGTGGAATCTGCAGATTGAGGGTGAAAACAGCAAGTGAATAATTATGAAAACAAACGATTTAATTCTGCAAACATTGTGAGTTATTCCGGAATGCAGTCATTGCTGGAGCTTGCGACATATCATATCCGATATATATATATATATATAATCAAGAAATAACCAAATATATATGTATATACCTAATCTTATTTCCTTTGGTATAATTACATGAAATAGATGGGAAAATATGAGAGTAAATCATGACCCAGATCGGGACTTGCGCTCACAACTGCAGTGAGCAGATAACTCACGGATCAATATTTACCATTTAGTTTTTAATAGAAAACAAAACATTGGAGTCAGAGTTACATGAATAGCTTGACCCAGCAATATATCTTGCTGCCGTTTTCTGTATAAGGCTTTTTGGGCCAAATTGCATGCACAGCATCTTCATGTCACAGATCTATGGGTTAAGCTACAGCTACAGTCACCAAAACCTCTTCTTCTTTTATTTTATTTTATTTTTACAATTTTTACAATTTACAGTTGTTTACAATTATTAAAAAAAAATTGTAATTAAGGTTTTCTTTAAAAAATATTTTTGTTAGAAACGGAAACAAATGCCTTGTGTGTATCATTGGTTTTTATCTCTATATGCAGGTTTTAGAAGGTAGAACCGAGTGTTCCCAAGACACGAAGTATCCACCTCCGCTTTGGTAAGGGATCATGATTCATGAATGAAGTTGTGAAGTTTTTTTGTTCTCAAAGTTTTGTTCTGTGGCCATTTTGGAGGATCGTCACTGAGCCCCAGACATCTTACAACTCCAGTTTGTTTGTAATAATATTCCCAGAGGGTCCATTAACATAAGGACCCCTCCCCCCCCCCCCCCCCCCCTCCATCATGGTGGGTCTACAACAGCTATTCATACAATAGAGCAAGTCATAGAGATATTCACAGGAGTAAAAAATTATTTTTAATTGTCGTTTTCAATAATAAAATGTCAAGACGATAATGCAGATCTATCTTATGAATGCTTATTGACAAGGAATCGATTTTGAATTATGTCTGTTTCATCATCAGTTAGCTTGGTTTGTACTTTGCATTTTATAATTATGTTTTCTCCCCCCTTCTCTGGCTGTAGTTAATGGGATAATCCAAATAATTTTCATTTTAAACGAAGTACTTGCTAAATGGATTACATTTTTTTGAAACACATTATGCAGTATGCAAGACATCAGAAAGATCAATTAGAGAGTTCATAGAACCCGTTACCCCGCAGAGTCTTCAGAAAATGTGACATGGCAGGGTCAGCGAGCAGCATATTTGATTGGTCGAGATGATGTAAAATGCTGTAATATTTTGTCCAAGTACTACTAAACAAAAAGGTTTTTTAAAGAGCTAGTAATGCAATTTGTGCCCTGCAGTGTTCAAGTATATAATTTATTGAAATAAAATAAAGATTTTAAAGATTGTAGAAATGCTTTTTCCGGAAGTTTACCGCTGTTGACGCAGCATCTTTTGCACCACCTTATTTTACTCATTACATTAGTTCTTCATGCCTGTTGTTTATGTCCTTTATGACAACCTTAAAAACAGTAAGTTTCCTGTTTGGAATGATATTTAATTTTGTTTGACTGCCAGGCAGGCAGACAGGGTAATTTTTTTTTCGATCTCACTCCTCTGTGCATGTGCAATTGGGACGAATTTCAGAGCCAATGCACTGTTAAACTACATATTCGTTTTCCAATTAATGGTCCAATTCGTGTTCAAAATGTAACATTCATTTGGAATTAAGTTGTTCCTCAATCACCAACTGATGTCTGAAAACAGACAGACAGACAAAGAAGAAGACATCATGCAGAGCACGATACTTGCAGAAATCACCCCTCCCCAAAATAAAAAGTTGCCATGGATATATCAAATTGTCCATTTCATTGAGATTCAAATTGACGATCTTAATCAAAGCTCGGATCAATCAGATTAAAATTGATGATTTTTCAAATGAAAATTGATGATATTAGAAGTTTGATCTTGAGTTAACTTTTTACCATTGACGTCAAAAATAGCTGTTTTCCCAATTCAGTGATGCACTTTGCAAATTCTGTTTAATTTTCAAGTTAATAGGATAAAAAGTGATGATTTTTCAGATGAAAATTATGGTTTTAGAAGTTTGACCTTGAGTTGACCTTTGACCTTTTGACCTTCAAATAGTTGTTTTCCCAATTCAGTGATGCACTATGCAAATGCTATTTAATTTTCAAGTTAATAGCATAAAAAGTGATGATTTTTTCAGATGAAAATTATGGTTTTAGAAGTTTGACCTTGAGTTGACCTTTGACCTTTTGACCTTCAAATAGTTGTTTTCCCAATTCAGTGATGCACTATGCAAATGCTATTTAATTTTCAAGTTAATAGGATAAAAAGTGATGATTTTTCAGATGAAAATTTGTGGTTTTAGAAGTTTAACCTTGAGTTGACTTTTGACTGTTTGACCTCAAAAATAGTTCTGTTCCCTATTTAATGTCTCAATATGCAAATGCTGTTCAATTCCCAAGTCAATCAGATGAAAAGTGACGATTTTCCAGTTGCAAATGGATGATTTTGGAAGTTTAACCTTGAGTTAACCTTTGACCTTTTGATCTCAAGAATAGTTGTGTTCCCTATTTAGTGACTCAATATGCAAATGCTGTTCAATTCTCAAGTCAATCGGATGAAAAATGGCAATTTTAGAAATTCGACCTGAAGATGACCTTTGACCTCAAATCAATAGACTTCTTCCTCATGACCAACTCTACCATCTGGTGAAGTTTTGTGAAGAGATCATGTAAACCCAAGGTTTAAAATTGTGACCTGTATACAGACAGACAGACAAACAGACAGAGAGAATAACACACAATACCAACCAATATACTCGAGAAATCCTCGATTTTGCAAGTACCAAACAGAGAGACAAACGAGTGAACCAATGATGTAAATACCAACGAAAAATGGAATGGCCGGAAAGCAAAATGAGATGGTAGATTTTGGAATTAAAGTGAGCGACGAAACGACAAGGAGTTGTAATTCCTTTATGACCAAATCCAACTTCACGCCCTTGCTGATCTTTCCGCCAGCTCATTCAATGTGCTTTTCAAATCCTCCCTCGAAAATCCACTGTCCTTTGGGAATGTAACGATCGAGTGTGCAACAAAACCTCTCCGGCCAAGCAACCTCTCCTGCGCAAGGCTCAACTGACCATCCCTGTTCTTACTCTGCACTTACATCCTCATTGCAGAGCTGCTTTCTCTCATGGGCCATATCAATTGTTTTTACCCAAGGTACAATTATCTCAACCACAATTATCTTTTGTTCAGGGCCATAGGCTATTGGTAAATTCTGTCATGGGTTCAATACAATGCAAGGAGGTGGACAAACTTGCTTGACTTCAACTTTGTTTGCAACTTTTCCTCGGCCTGTTTTTCATTTTGTTGGTGTCATTTTTGCCAAGTTTTTAAAATTTCCTTCACATAGTTAACCTTGTAAGGCCGAAAATAGGTGCTACCTTGCTTTGCTGACTGCATACTCAACATTTCCTTTAAATGCAATCATTGCTTTTCCTTGTAACAATCCTTTTTAGAGTTTCCGTCACCTGCGTTTTTGTAGTTCCTTGTGACGTGTGAAGTAGCTTTAAGATGATTAAAAACAAGGAAAAGATTAACGTTTGGTTGAGAAAATGTCGAAAAGAGCCTCACTTGTAATTCATTCATTTCATATGCATGTAACCTGCTGTAGATTTGTTCATGGTGCCAGTGTTAGTGTTAGGGTTAGGGTTAGGGTTAGGGTTAGGTTTAGGGTTAGGGCTAACCCTAACAACTCTTTGCGAAGGACACCGTGGGATCTTTAACGTCTACCAACTAATGCCAGCTCGCAGGTGGGATGCCCAGGTTAATGTCCATCCGAGGAACAGTGCATACATATTGATGCCTCACCCTTCCTATGAAAGCCAGGTTTAGAGTTTATAGCTGGGCCAAGATTCTAACCCACGATAGACAGCTCAGAAGCGAGAGTGCCTCGATAGCCTCAAGGCTATCGTGCCAGCCATTCACTAGGATTGGTAGCTTTGTAAGGTAAAGTACCACACTGTCCTCTTTAATGGAGATTGAGGTTTATGGGAAGCGTTATCCAATCCTACATAGAAAGCATTATCGAAAATATGAAAGGTTGCCAGAATGGCATGCAAACGATTATATGAGTCAAAAACACCCACTCCCTTTGTGAGCAGACTAAGAGAGGGGGAAGGGTGTGAGGGGGGGGGGGGGGGGGGAGGGGAGGTCGCAAATGTTTTTGTGTCCATGACCTGACCCTGGGTACTACAAACACGCGTGCAATGTATTGTATTATGCTCTAACAGGAACACAAACAACACGGATAAACGCTGTATATTTATTACGTTATAAGAGGTGTAGTATTACAATTAGAAAGGTGATGTTCTAAAAACAAAATTATATAAAAGATGATGTCGGTGACGTTATAAAAGGTGATGTAGTTATAAAAGGTGATGTGGTTATAAAAGGTGATGTAGTTCTAAAAGGTGATGTAGTTCTAAAAGGTGATGTAGTTATAAAAGCTGATGTAATTATAAAAGGTGATGTAATTATAAAAGGTGATGTAATTATAAAAGGTGATGTTGTTAAAAAAGGTGATGTAATTATAAAAGGTGATGTAATTATAAAAGGTGATGTAATTATAAAAGGTGATGTAATTATAAAAGGTAATGTAATTATAAAAGATGATGTAATTATAATAGGTGATGTAATTCTAAAAGATGATGTTATTATAATAGGTGATGTAGTTATAAAATGTGATGTAATTATAAAAGGTGATGTAATTATAAAAGGTGATGTAATTATAAAAGGTGATGTAATTATAAAAGGTGATGTAATTATAAAAGGTGATGTAATTATAAAAGGTGATGTAATTATAAAAGGTGATGTCATTATAAAAGATGATGTAATTATAAAAGGTGATGTAATTATAAAAGGTGATGTAATTATAAAAGGTGATGTAATTATAAAAGGTGATGTAGTTATAAAAGGTGATGTAATTATAAAAGGTGATGTAATTATAAAAGGTGATGTAATTATAAAAGGTGATGTAATTATAAAAGGTGATGTAGTTATAAAAGGTCATGTAGTTATAAAAGGTGATGTAATTATAAACGGTGATGTAATTATAAAAGGTGATGTAATTATAAAAGGTGATGTAATTATAAAAGGTGATGTAGTTATAAAAGGTGATGTAATTATAAAAGGTGATGTAATTATAAAAGGTGATGTAATTATAAAAGGTGATGTAATTATAAAAGGTGATGTAATTATAAAAGGTGATGTAATTATAAAAGGTGATGTAATTATAAAAGGTGATGTAATTATAAAAGGTGATGTAATTATAAAAGGTGATGTAATTATAAAAGGTGATGTAGTTATAAAAGGTGATGTAATTATAAAAGGTGATGTAATTATAAAAGGTGATGTAATTATAAAAGGTGATGTAATTATAAAAGGTGATGTAGTTATAAAAGGTCATGTAGTTATAAAAGGTGATGTAATTATATTAGTGGCTGGACAAAGATGCACTTGCTCCAATATATATATACTGTATATATATATTTATTGAACGAGTATAAACAGATGTTTGGTGCTACAGAACTTTAATATACAGGAGAACAAACACCGCATAATTACACCGAAGCTTTTCACATCTGCTATATCACAGTGATCTGGAACATCCGCAGATCTCAGAACAAGTCTTTGTGGGGTTAATGAACACAGCAACGAGGCAAGTTGAATTGTTTCAACAACATCATGTACGTCCAAACTGATGGTGTCGCCATGGGTTCCCCATTAGCCTCAGTGCTTGTGAATATCTTTATGGGCTATAACCAAATTGGTCGAAAGATCCGCACGTGGTTTCACTACCATCAAACTACCGGAAGTCTACCTTCACTGGGCAGTGCACTCGCTGGGATTCCTACAGCTCCATGAGATTCAAAATTACCTTGATCAACATCATTGTGAACAGAGCTCGGAGGATTTGCTCACCTTGCAATCTACCTGCTGAAATGGACAAATTCATGAATATACTCGGTGACAATAGTTACCTGGAGTATATAATTAATAAATATGTGCACAAGTTTCTCAACACAACAAAGGAACACAAGATCGGTCCTTACAAATGTCCGGTTTATATCAGGATGCCATGGAAAGGACAATCATCACAAAGGTTTGAAGAACAAATCAAACATACGGTATCAAACACGTACCTGGTGGTGTAACCTCGAATAATCCTCACCTCTCGCCGTCTGCTCACATCAGTCAACAAGGATGTGCTGCCCACCTCACAAATTAGCAAAGTTATACATGAGTATATAAGTGCCGATGTGAAGCTCGGTACATGGGCCGCACAACCCAAAGGTTGGCCGACCGTATCAAACAGCATGTCCATGGCGATCTGAAGAAAGAACTTGGGAGTGAGGACTCAACTGGTACAAGCATGCAAGGATGTCGTCCATTTCTTCTTCTTCTGCTTCTTCTTCTTCTTCTTCTTCCTCTTCTTATTCTTCTACTTCTTCTGCCACTGCACGGCACTTAGATGCCAACCCCGATGGTGCAGACCAGTACAATGCAGATATGTTCAAGATATTGAGCCGAGACCAGAGTAGGTACGTTCCATATACGTATGTTAGAAACAACCTTCATCCATTACACGGACCATACATTGTGTGGTCAAAAGGAATTTGTACATTATCTCATTCTCTTTCAACACAGAAAGATTTAGTACAGCGGATAAGCTCATATTTTAACAAATTGTGCATTTTTTGCGAAAAGCATGAAATTTCTAGCATAGTTAGTATATACCATAAGGTTTATTTTCAGATGTGGAGGGAAGTCAGATTTGACCTCTGAGGACCGTGAGAGGTCAAATACAAGATGGCCGCCAGTTCCCCAGGGGTAATGTTCAAACGCGCTTAATTTTGGTATTAAGGTATTTCCCGACTGCTGCCCGAGGTAATGATGCAAATGGTGCGTCATCGCTGACAACTCCGCTCCAGCCAATCGGAGCCAGGGACAGTGGTGACTGAGTCAACCAATGGGCGTTCAGAACACCGATGACGTCAAGACTGAATAACCAATCGGTGTCACGGTTTCTTCGACATGCTTATAAATGCAGCAGTTCTCATCTTTTCCAGTCTATTTGCTCTGAATCGCCTTGAAGAGTACAGCACGAAAAGCTTCGGTGTTATTGTCATTATGTCGTGCTTGTTTTCCTGTTTTCATATATATATATATATATATATATATATATATATATATATATATATATATATATATATATATATATATATATATATATATGCAGGAACCAGTGAAAATTCCATGTAATGTAAAAAATGACCAGGTCCTCAACTCTCCTCTCCACCTCCCACCCCTCACAAATACAAAGTCCTCAACCTCCACCTCCCAACCCTAAGGTGTCAATCCTCTCCTCACTCCAAGCCTCCAAAACCCTTCCCACCCATCATGGTCGCTGTCCAATACACAATCCTGTGAGATATGCAGAAAATATATGTGTCCTTGAACAAGACATGGCCCGTCATGGTCGCCTGTCCAACTCACAATCCCTCGATATATGAGGAAAAGAAATGTGATCATGATTAGGACATGGCCAGTCACGGTCACCTGTCCAACTCACAATCTCGCAAGATATGCAAAAATATATGTGACAATAAACGACGCGAAACCAATTGTCTTCTTCCTGTTGCATATACTGTATATACACATTGTTTAATAAATAACCTTTATAATGATATGGATTTAAGCCCTGCTTGAGAGAATCCCAATCCCCTCCACACTTCAAGCCTTCTCCAGCTTCATTGAAAATGACACCGAGGAGAACAATCTCACGAACAAAACTTTGCTCCTTGTAGACAATGTCGCTGCCCATTGTGCACAGATGCAAGACCGGTCAATAGTTCAATACGTTTTGCCCCCTTAGACCACCCTCCATGAAGAATTTAATTACGTAGTCCTGGTCCACCAACACAGTCATCCAATCCTTCGGATTTGACCTACACTTGACAGGAAGCTGTGGCTTAAGGTACAGTAGAAGCGAAAACGCGTCTCTGTTACTCAGACAGAAGTAATTCGGGCACGTGGTTTCAATGTTTTTTTGACGATAGCGTTTTGCAAAAATCTAATATTTTGAATTGAAAATCTAAAAAAGTGAATAATGACCTCACATATATATTTCTAATGAGTTATTTCCAACATAGTTATTTTGGGCTTTTGGATGATGGATTGATCCAGGTGCTTTCTCCACCATTCGAAGAATCCTTCGCTGCAATCTTCGATCAAGTTTTCTTTGAAGGTCTTGCAGCCATGTCCAGGGAGGTCAGCGACAGTGCCATGGGCCTTAAACTTCCTGATAATGCCATGTTATCAGGAAGTTTAAGGCCCATGGCACTGTAGCCAACCTCCCTGGATGGTGGACACAGGAACATCAAGGCCTCTGGAGATGGACTTGCAGCCTTGATACGTTAACAAAGTGATGTCTCGATCTTCACAAGGCCCGTGACACCTATTGGGTCAACACCCTTTTAACTGTCGCTTTGTTAGTTTTACAATGAAGGGAAAACATATAGGGAGTGGATCGCGATTGTGATTATGACAGCTGTGAGGCATCTTTGGCTTCGCACAGCAGTGAGCACCAAAATGGCGGTCGCAATATGTTTTCATCAGGATGAAATTGTTTCTGGGTGGAGTCAGGCTGGCTGTCCAACCAATGGCTGGGAAGGATTGCTACAGGAACTCGGATAAACAGACAAGCATATTATTATATAAGATGTTATAATTACGAAGTGTACAGTCGTGGATAAAAATATTGGCACCATGCACTTTTTAAAAATAATTCACAACTTTCTCTAAAAATAAGTTGAAATTGACGAAAGTATTTGGTCTCCACAATTCTTAATTTAACTGTTAATATTACAGAACCTTCGTTTTTGATTCAGAACTTAATATACCCTTTTATTTCAGAAAATAAAAATAAATGGCATTGACAAAATTATTGACACCCTCGACTTAATATTTGGTAGCACGGACTTTGGACAAAATAACTGCAGTCAAGCACTTCCTAAAGCCATGAATGAGCTTCCTACACCTCTCTACTGGCAATTTGGACCACTCTTATTGTGCAAACTGCTCCAGTTCTCCAAGATTTGAAGGGTGTCATCTCCCAACTGCTGTTTTCAGATCTCCCCACAGGTGTTCAATGGGATTTGGATCTGGACTCATTGCTGGCCACTTCAGAACAGTCCAGCGTTTTGTCTTGAACCATTCCTGGGTGCTTTTTGAAGTGTGTTTGGGGTCATGGTCTTGCTGCAAGACCCATGACCTTCGACGGAGACCCAGCTTTCTGACACTGGGTTGAACATTGCGCTCCAAAATGCCTTGGTAATCTCCTGATTTCATGATGCCATGCACATATTCAAGGTACCCAGTGCCAGCGGCAGCACAGCAACCTCAAAACATCACTGAACGTCCTCCATGTTTGATTGTGGGGAAGGTGTTCTTTTCTTTGAAGGCTTAATTTTGTTTTCTGCAAACATAGAGATGATGTGCTTTCCCAAAAAGCTCTAATTTGGTCTCATTTGTCCACAGGACGTTCTCCCAGAAAGATTTTGGCTTCTTCAGGTGTGTTTTGGAAAACTCCAGTCGGGCTTTCTCAGCAGTGGGGTCCTCCTGGGTCTCCCACCATAGAACCCCCTTTCATTGAGATGGTGACAGATGGTGCGAGTTGAAACTGTCATACCTTGTGTCTGTAGGTCAGCTTGAATCTGTTTGGCAGTTGATCGAGGTGCTTTCTCCACCATTCAAACAATCCTTTGCTGCAATCTTCGATCAAGATTTCTCTTGTGGCCACGTCCAGGGAGGTTGGCTGCAATGCCATGGGCCTCAAACTTCCTGATAACATTGCGTACGGTGGACACAGGAACATCAAGGTCTCTGGAGATGGACTTGTAGCCTTGAGATTGTCCATGCTTGGCTACAATCTTGTGTCTGACCTCCTCAGACAATATCTCTGATTTTCTTTCTTTTCTCCATGCTCATTGCGGTACACACAGTGACAAAAAACAGCAGAATGACTCCTTTTCTCTATTCAAACTGGTTGAATGAGTGATTTTTATATTGCAGGCACCTGCAACTCACCACAGGTGAGTTCAATTCCAAAGTAAAGAAGAATCACCTGCTTGAAATCTAATTATTTCTAACAATTTCTAAAATGTGCCAATAATATTGTCCGGGCCATTTTAGGATTTCAGTGTGGAATAAGCTCAGATTTAGTATTTTTTTCAGCTTTTTTGTTTTGTTCCACTGCAAACCAAAGAAATACATATGTGGATACCAAAATATTTTTTAAATTTCAACAATTTTCTGGAAGAAATGGTGCATTGTTTGAAAAAAGAGCAACGGTGGCAACATTTTTGGCAACAACTGCACATGTATAAAGATAGAAGCACATTTATATATTTTCTTCAGTATATTTGCACAAGTATATTTGCACAAACACTTCAGTATATTTGCACAAACATGGAGGAATTTGAGTACCAGTTCACTGGTAATTCCCTGTTTGTCGTAAAAGGCGACAAAAAAGGGTTGGCGTCAGGAAGGGCATCCGGCCGTAAAACATTGCTTCAAAAAGGGGACCAAAAAACAACAACAACCACGGTCCCCGAAAAAGGCCAACCCCCGCTTTGCGGGGAAAAATGGCCTCTAAAGGTGGTTATTATATTTGCACAAGTCTGGTTTAATTGCAGAAGATGAAGCTGGAGAATGTTATGATAAGAACGGTTTTGATCAATGCAGCAGAGGCAGCCAGGTGATTTGCGTACACTAGAATTATCTGGCAGATTAAATTACCTAGAGCTATATTCGGCCAATATTTGGAAGGTTTGGTAGAAGAGACAAATTTTGTGATTAGGTGTTGATGATGATCTGTTAACATCAGCAACTAGCATTTACATGAAAGGAAAAGTTTAGGATACCAACAATGTACAGTTGATGACTTTAAGAAACCATGTGGGGATTTTTTCTGCATGGCTAAAGCAAGGATATGCTTTGCAGTTGATACTCGAAAGCATCTGAAAAGGCAAAGCCGGTCCGCGTCTGTTTGTAGTCAGACGTCTTCTTCTTCTTCCAAATGTTAAAAACAATGAAAACAGTATACCAAATGAAAATTGAAGATTTTATGCAGCCTTAACCTTTGACCTTTTGATCTAAAAAAATAATCCTCTTCTAGCTTTTGATTGGTGAACCAATTATGTGACCCAATATGCAAATTCTTAAAAGTTCAGGTTAATCGGATGAAAATTGACGATTTTATGTGACACTTGACCTTTTGACCTTTTGGCAAAATTATTAATTTGCCTTCTCCATATTATCATAATAAAGCTTTGGTGAAAATTTGATGACAAAACTCAAACGGTAAATTTAAATTTCAGGTCAATTGTATGAAAATTGATGATTTTATGTGATACTGACCTTTGACCTTTTGACAAAATTTATAATTTCCCTTTTCTGTATTATCATAATAAAGCTTTGGTGAAACATTTGATGACAACAGCTCAAATGTTAAAAACGTCATGGCCCGGATGGACACACACACAACACACACACAACACACACACAGTCAGACAGACAGACAGACAGACAGACACACACAGAAGTGATTACAAAACCCCGTCTCCTGCTGTGCAGGGAACTTGTTGATGTGAAAAATCCACGTGATCGTTGCACACTGAAACTTCCCCTTGTAATATTTTCATCATTTCTTCAAAGAGGTACATTTCTTCAAATCATCAACAGTCCACCTCTCACTTTGCAACAGCTGTTGATCAGGCATCACCGACAACACTAATAATTCCTGGAATGGTGGCGGTGAATCGTTTTCCTGTGGCACTTGGATTACTTTTTCCAGAATTGTTTTCGCATTGTATATTGTAGTCACGTTTTTGTTCAATATCTTGTGCTCTCACTCTAGGAGTGCGTGAGTGTTGTCACAGTCTCAGGAGATTGTTCTCTTGCAGTACCATGACATACAAAACGAGTTCATCTGAACATAGTAATTGCACCATATGCACTCCTTACAAAACTCCCCCTCGGTGTATTACGTTGGCTTAATTGACATGTTACAGCCAGGAAATACAAGGTTGGCCAAATGCATATTCAGCTGATGTTAATTACATCGCAAACGCTTCCTGTAAGGTAAAGAGGTAACTGTATTAGGTGTTAAAAATTTAGAGACTTGCTTAGTGTTGTGTGGTTTTTCAGTGGCATTTCCATGAGTGATGAGTGCATTACATCTTTTGGCGTCATGAGATTGTGGGCTTTTTCAGAGTATTGCTGAGTGAACTGTGGTAAAGTAAGAAAGCATTCAGTCATATTGATCATTGGTGGTTAATAAACCAATAACTAGGATGACATCAAGCAAGTGAAGGGGAAGAGCTGGAAAGTGTGAGATACAAATGCAAGTGGTGTAAGGTGCAGTAATACCCCGGTTTACGTCGCCCCTTTTAATGTCGTTTTACAAATACGTCGTCACACCACGAATACCATTTCCGATATTCGTCATCTCAACTCACACTTAAGTCGTTGTAAAAGCAATACCTTATATTCTCGAGTGTTTTCAAAACTTCCAAGACTGATAAAGACTCCAGAATATATCGCTAAAGTACCAAATAAAGAAATCGTGAAATTGCTGAAATAACTCCTGCAGTTTGCTTCACACATAAAGAAATGACTGTACATTGCTTAAGAGGCATTGCCAAAGTGTGACCTTAGAAATGAAATTAGATGTTGCTCGGGGAAAAGCCCGTCCTAATTAATTGTTACTTGGGGAAAAGCCTGTCCTAATTAATTGTTGCTTGGGGAAAAGCCTGTCCTAATTAATTGTTACTTGGGGAAAAGCCCGTCCTAATTAATTGTTACTTGGGGAAAAGCCTGTCCTAATTAATTGTTGCTTGAGGAAAAGCCCGTCCTAATTAATTGTTGCTTGGGGAAAAGCCCGTCCTAATTAATTGTTACTTGGGGAAAAGCCCGTCCTAATTAATTGTTACTTGGGGAAAAGCCCGTCCTAATTAATTGTTGCTTGGGGAAAAGCCCATCCTAATTAATTGTTACTTGGGGAAAAGCCCGTCCTAATTAATTGTTGCTTGGGGAAAAGCCCGTCCTAATTAATTGTTGCTTGGGGAAAAGCCCGTCCTAATTAATTGTTGCTTGGGGAAAAGCCCGTCCTAATTAATTGTTGCTTGGGGAAAAGCCCGTCCTAATTAATTGTTGCTTGGGGAAAAGCCCGTCCTAATTAATTGTTGCTAGGGGAAAAGCCCATCCTAATTAATTGTTACTTGGGGAAAAGCCTGTCCTAATTAATTGTTGCTTGAGGAAAAGCCCGTCCTAATAAATTGTTGCTTGGGGAAAAGCCCGTCCTAATTAATTGTTGCTTGGGGAAAAGCCTGTCCTAATTAATTGTTGCTAGGGGAAAAGCCCATCCTAATTAATTGTTACTTGGGGAAAAGCCCGTCCTAATTAATTGTTACTTGGTGAAAAGCCCGTCCTAATTAATTGTTACTTGGGGAAAAGCCCATCCTAATTAATTGTTGCTAGGGGAAAAGCCCATCCTAATTAATTGTTGCTAGGGGAAAAGCCCATCCGAATTAATTGTTACTAGGGGAAAAGCCCGTCCTAATTAATTGTTACTAGGGTAAAAGCCCATCCGAATTAATTGTTACTTGGGGAAAAGCCCGTCCTAATTAATTGTTGCTAGGGGAAAAGCCCATCCTAATTAATTGTTGCTAGGGGAAAAGCCCATCCTAATTAATTGTTACTAGGGGAAAAGCCCGTCCTAATTAATTGTTACTTGGGGAAAAGCCCGTCCTAATTAATTGTTGCTCGGGGAAAAGCCCGTCCTAATTAATTGTTGCTCGGGTAAAAGCCCATCCTAATTAATTGTTGCTAGGGGAAAAGCCCGTCCTAATTAATTGTTGCTTGGGGAAAAGCCCGTCCTAATTAATTGTTGCTAGGGGAAAAGCCCGTCCTAATTAATTGTTGCTAGGGGAAAAGCCCATCCTAATTAATTGTTACTTGGGGAAAAGCCTGTCCTAATTAATTGTTGCTTGGGGAAAAGCCTGTCCTAATTAATTGTTGCTAGGGGAAAAGCCTGTCCTAATTAATTGTTGCTAGGGGAAAAGCCCATCCTAATTAATTGTTACTAGGGGAAAAGCCCGTCCTAATTAATTGTTGCTAGGGAAAAAGCCCATCCTAATTAATTGTTACTTGGGGAAAGCCTGTCCTAATTAATTGTTGCTAGGGGAAAAGCCTGTCCTAATTAATTGTTGCTAGGGGAAAAGCCCGTCCTAATTAATTGTTGCTAGGGGAGAAGCCGGTCCGAATTAATTGTTGCTCGGGGAAAAGCCCGTCCAAATTAATTGTTGCTAGGGGAGAAGCCCGTCCTAATTAATTGTTGCTAGGGGAGAAGCCCGTCCTAATTAATCGTTGCTAGGGGAAAAGCCCATCCTAATTAATTGTTGCTAGGGGAAAAGCCTGTCCAAATTAATTGTTGCTAGGGGAAAAGCCCGTCCTAATTAATTGTTGCTAGGGGAGAAGCCCGTCCTAATTAATTGTTTCTCGGGGAGAAGCCCGTCCTAATTAATTGTTACTAGGGGAAAAGCCCGTCCTAATTAATTGTTGCTAGGGGAAAAGCCCGTCCTAATTAATTGTTGCTAGGGGAAAAGCCCGTCCTAATTAATTGTTGCTCGGGGAGAAGCCCGTCCTAATTAATTGTTGCTAGGGGAAAAGCCCGTCCTAATTAATTGTTGCTCGGGGAGAAGCCCGTCCTAATAAATTGTTGCTCGGGGAGAAGCCCGTCCTAATTAATTGTTGCTAGGGGAAAAGCCCGTCCTAATTAATTGTTGCTCGGGGAAAAGCCCGTCCTAATTAATTGTTGCTAGGGGAAAAGCCTGTCCTAATTAATTGTTGCTAGGGGAGAAGCCCATCCTAATTAATTGTTGCTATGGGAGAAGCCCATCCTAATTAATTGTTGCGAGGGGAAAAGCCCATCCTAATTAATTGTTGCTAGGCGAAAAGCCCGTCCTAATTAATTGTTGCTAGGCGAAAAGCCCGTCCTAATTAATTGTTGCTAGGTGAAAAGCCCGTCCTAATTAATTGTTGCTAGGGGAAAAGCCCATCCTAATTAATTGTTGCTAGGGGAGAAGCCCGTCCTAATTAATTGTTGCTAGGGGAGAAGCCCATCCTAATTAATTGTTTCTAGGGGAGAAGCCCATCCTAATTAATTGTTGCAAGGGGAAAAGCCTGTCCTAATTAATTGTTGCTAGGGAAAAGCCCGTCCTAATTCATTGTTGCTAGGGGAGAAGCCCGTCCTAATTAATTGTTGCTAGGGGAAAAGGCTGTCCTAATTAATTTTTGATCGGGGAAAAGCCCACCCTAATTAATTGTTGATCGGGGAAAAGCCCGTCCTAATTAATTGTTGCTAGGGGAAAAGCCCGTCCTAATTAATTGTTGCTTGGGGAAACGCCTGCCCTAATTAATTGTTGCTAGGGGAAAAGCCCGTCCTAATTAATTGTTACTAGGGGAAAAGCCCGTCCTAATTAATTGTTACTAGGGGAAAAGCCCGTCCTAATTAATTGTTGCGAGAGGAAAAGCCCGTCCTAATTAATTGTTGCGAGAGGAAAAGCCCGTCCTGATTTAAACCCTAATTATTTCACCTGAAACCTTACCATAGAATAGCTTTTAGGAAAGTTGCTGTCTTTTTAGGAATGTTTTTAGGAACACACAATTACCTCCACCTAAAACCAAAATGATGTTTAAAAAAAATCCATGGTGATCGATCGTGCATTTTGTTTTCTAAAATCGTAAAATTGTGGAACACATCTATGGGACCTGCGTTTATAAACATCTATCTTAGGGACGGCACACACATTGATGAATCAGCATGCCTGTGAAACACCAGATGACGGGTTGACAGTTCAAGATATTACCTCAAGACAGCTGAGAGGTGAGTGTGCATAACTCTAGGCCATCTCGCCAGCAAACACCACTCAACTCAACACACTACTTTACTATGCCAAACACTGACACCCTTTAATTATGCTTTTCACATCAGCAAAATAAATGAAGATCTTGTGCATCTATCTATAATTCCAGTAATCTCTGTGTGTTTGTTTGTACGTTTGTACGTTTGTTTGTCTGTGACCGCTGTTTCTCGACAACCACGGGTCCGATATACTTTAAACTTGCCAGGTATATTGCTGGGGACCCGAGGATGTGCCTTTTCAAGGTTTCATATTAATCGGACAATTACTTACCGAGCTATGTCCAAAAAACGATTCAACCAATCAGAGAGCAGCGAGCTATCGCGTGTGCCGAACGTGGCGAACACACTCTGCCTCGGATGGCACATTTGAGAGCGTATTCATTTATTTCCCGTCGGCAAACTATGTTGGCGCTATGTTGGCGTTAAACGATGTTTTAAAACTAATTAAAACCCCGGGGGGATTGTCACTGTACTCGCAAGCCGTTCGCCGTTCGCTTTGGCGTTGCGAATGGACCAAAACATTTCATGCACCAAACCATTTCATGTAAAGCGTTCGCCGTTCGCTTTGGCGTTGCGAATGGACCAAAACATTTCATGGACCAAACCATTTCATGTAAATAGAGGGGGGGATATAATTTTAGATATAGATATAGTACGGGCATGCCCTAGTAATTTCAATTTTACCAAGAATTTCACACGAGTAAACACATCCCTTTATTACCTCCACCACCAAAGGTGGGTGGAGGTTATGTTTTCACCCTTGTCTGTCTGTTTGTTTGTCTGTCTGGCTGTCTGTGAACAAAATATCTCAAAAAGTTGTGGATGGATTCGGGCGAAATTTGGCAGAGATATAGCGAAAGTGACAAGGACGAATTGATTAGATTTTGGTGAAGATCCGGCTTCGGATCCGGCTCGTAGAATTTTTAAAGTGATTCTTCACCATTGTGAGATATGGCCAAAAACGATACATAGCAGGATATCTCAAAAAGTTGTGGACGGATTTGGACGAATCTTGGTGGAGAGGTTGTATGTGTTACAAGGACTAATCGATTCGATTTTGGTTCAGGTCTGAATCCAGATCCAGCCTATCATTGGGATACAAAACAAACTGTTCAGCCTGGCAGATGTATGTACTCTACCGAGTGCCGTTCTACTTTGAACAGTGTATTATGCCGCATTTGGTTTCAAAAATAATAAAGATAACCAGATGTACATACATGAAGCAAAAACATGCGTATTGCGTATGTGCATACATATTACATTGTGGTTATACACTTGGGTTCATTCCAATTGCACTGGAGCATGGACGGACTCTCATGCCTTAGGCCTTAGGCCTACCATCTGCACTGCTTCAAAAAATGGCAGCACATCATTTTAATTGTGGGTGGAGTCAGGCCAGCTGTATGGCCAATGGGTATACGGCAGTCCATCGATGGTCCAACCACCGATTTACTAGTACATACATAGATGCATAGTGCATACATATATATATATATATATATATATATATATATATATATATATATATATATATATATACACACATACATACATGCATACATTGCCTTCAGAAAGTATTCACACCCCTTAACTTTTTTCAAATTTTATTGTGTTACAGCTTGAATTAAAAATGAATTGAATTGAGTTGTTTTTTTTCACTGATATAATATCCCATAAAGTCAAAGTGGAATTTTATTTGAGACTTTTTACAAAATAATGAAATATGAAAAGTATAAATGCCTTGAGTCAATAAGTATTCAACCCCTTTGCGGTGCATCCAATTTCCTTTGATCATCCTTGAGATGTCTCTACAACTTGATTGGAGTCAGCCTGTGGCCAATTCAATTGATTTGACATGATTTAGAAAGAAACACACCTTTTCATACATGGTCCCACAGTTGACAGTGCATGCCTGAGCAGAAACTCTATCATGAAGTCCAAAGAACTGTCCGTAGAACTCCAAAATAGAATTGTGAGGAGGCATAGATCAGGAGAAGGGTATAAAACAATTTCTACAGTGGTGTTTGTTCCCAAGAGCAAAGTGAGCTCCTTAATTATGAAATGGAACGAATATGGAACTACGCAGACTCTTCTTAGAGCTGGCCGTTCGACCATACTGAGCAACCGAGCAAGAAGGACCTTGGTCAGGGAGGTGACCAAGAACCTAATGACCACTCTCACAGAACTACAGAGTTCCTTGGCTGAGATAGGAGAACCTGCTGGAAGGATGACAGTCTCTGCAGCACTTCATAAATCGAGGCTTTATGGGAGAGTGGCCAGACATAAGCCACTCCTGAGAAAAAGGCACATGACAGTATGCCTGGAGTTTGCAAAAAGGCACGTGAAATTTTCTGAGAGCATGAGACAAACGATTCTGTGGTCTGATGAGACGAAAATTTCACTCTTTGGCCTGAATTAAAAGCGCTACGTCTGGCGGAAACTGAGCACCACTCATCACCCATTTAACAACATCCCAACTGTGAAGCATGATGGTGGCAGCATAATACTATGAGGATGCTTTTCAGCGCAGGGCCTGCGAGACCTGCAAGGATAGAGGGAACAATGAATGGAGCCAAATACAAGCAAATCCTTGAGTGCAAAACCTGCTTCAGAGTGCAAAAGACATTAGACTGCAGGGAAGATTTACGTTCCAACAGAACAATGACCCCAAGCATGCAGCCAAAGCAACACTGGAATGGCCTCAGAACAAGAATGTGAAAGTCCTTGAGTGGCCCAGCCAAATCTGTGGAAAGACTTTAAAATTCACTGCGGAAAGCTGTTCACCAACACTCCCCATTCAACTTGACAGAGCTTGAGCAAATCTGCAAGGAAGAATTGGAGAAACTCCCCAAATCCAGATGTGCAAAACTGATACAGACATAGCCAAGAAGACGTGAAGCAGTAATTGCTGCCAAAGGTGATTCGACAAAGTATTGACTCAGGGGGTGAATACTTATGTAAATTATATACAGTCGGACCCCACTATTCACGGTTCTGCTATTTGCGGGTTCCACGTATTCGCGGTTGATAAAATGCGACCTGTTTCTCTATTCATGGAAAATTGTCTCGCTAATTCGCGGTTTTTTTATATTCGAAACCATGTCCCACAAATTCGCAGTTTTTCGGGGGCGCCAAAATTGTTTTTTTACGAGCCTCGAGCTTGACACATTTATAAAACTCATCTTTCACCAGCCATGCACAAAGCAGCTGGACATAAGCAAAAAAATTATTATATGAGCTGCGAGGGTGACCTGCTTCCACATTCGCTGGCGTGTGCTTCACATTTTCATCGACATTCGCGGATTATCGCCGACATTCGTGGGTTTTTCCTCACCATTCACGGTGTGTTCCTCGATATTTGCAGATTTTCGTGATTCGGGAACCAATCCCCCCTTTTTCCAATGCCCCACCATTCGCGGTTTCACAATTCACGGCAGGAACATATCTATTGCGAATAGTGGGGTCCGACTGTACTTTTGTATATTGTGACGGGCACAAGGGACAATAATTCTGCGCACCAGTGGGTGGCGCGAGCGTCCAGGCAGGGAACGAAAACGCATGCCCTGCCTTTCGACCGATCGGCCACGCCCAGGGGCAAGGCGTGGCCTTGGGACATATATGCGGGCTCTAAGCTCGAGCCCGCCCAGTGCTGAAGTGCGAGCTCTTAATAAAGACTCTTTGTTTGTACCAACGTGTTGTGGCCTACCTCTCTGGCAATCGAGTCGTGTGTGCACAGCACCACACTGGTGACCCCGATTGGTTCAGCCGTTGCTGACCCCCGAACGCGCCATGGCTACCAATGCTGTCAAACACCCTGAGTTTTGGGAAGCGCAAGCTGACGTTTGGTTTGTGCAGGCCGAAGCTCAATTTCAGCTCCGAGGCATCACGGCGGACGCGACCCGGTACTACCACGTGGTCGCCGCCCTCGGGCCCGGCACTGCCGCCCGAGTCATGTCCATCCTTCGGCGCCCGCCGGGCGACAACAAGTACGAGGCGCTCAAACGTCTCCTCCTCGCCATGTTCGGGCTCACGGAGATCGAACGGGCCGACCGCCTCCTGGACCTTCCCGCCCTCGGCGACACATGACCATCCGTCTGGATGGATTTCATGCTGTCGCTGCTTGGAGACCAGCGCCCGGATTTCTTGTTCCGCGCACTTTTCCCTCCGCCAGCTACCTGCACAGGTGCGCCTCGCGCTGGCCGGTTCCAAACTAACGAAACCCCGCACCCTGGCTGGAGAGGCCGACAAGTATTTCACGGCCTGCGACACGCGGTCGGTGTACGGTGCTGCCGTAGTGGCTCCCGGTGCCGAGGCTCCAGCGCCCCCTGCTTCCCTCGTGGCCGCTGCTACGCCCTGCCCACTACCGCCACCGCCACCACCACCGCCGCCGACACGGCCGCCGCGGGGGCCACCGCCGCAAACCTGGTGCTACTACCATGCCAGGTTCGGCCGCAAGGTTAAAACGTGCCGCCCGCCGTGTTCTTTTGACAGGTCGGGAAACGACCGGCACTCACTTGCGGCCATGAGCGTCGGCCATTCCGGCAGCCTCCTGTTCATCATGGACACCTTGTCCGGGCACCGTTTTCTTTGCGACACAGGAGCGCAAGTAAGCGTCCTCCCTGCCTCCACGTCCGACAAGCAAGCCGCGGGCCGGGGCCCCGCTTTGCTTGCCGCCAACGGTACACCCATCCGCACATTCGGGAAGCGTTGCCTCTCACTGCGGTTCGGAGGGCAGCACTTTCAATGGTCGTTCGTGACCGCCAGCGTGCCAATGGCCCTGCTGGGCGCGGACCTCCTATGTGCGCATGGGCTGTTGGTCGACGTTAAGCGCAGACGTCTCGTCCAGGCCGAAACCTTCAGCTCGCTCGCTTGTTCGGTGAGCGGCTCGTTGAGCGGCTCACATAGCGGCTTGCCAAGCAGCTTGCTGGAAGGTTCCGTCTCAGCGAGTTTAGTTTGAACGCTTCCGGCAGCGGACGACTTTACCCGCCTCCTAGCCAGTTTCCCGGCCCTCACGCAGCCCACCTTCTCAGCGGTGGCCGTTAAACACGGGGTGGAGCACCATATACCCACGGTCAGGCCGCCGGTCTACGCCCGGGCACGCCGACTCGAACCCACGAAGCTCGCCGTGGCGAAAGCGGAGTTCACCATGCTGGAGCGGCTGGGGATCGTACGGTGCTCCAACAGCGCTTGGGCTTCTCCTCTGCACATTGTGCCGAAGCCCGGAGGGGGATGGCGGCCGTGCGGGGACTACCGCTTGCTCAACGATGCCACCACCCCCGACCGCTACCTGGTCCCGCATATCCAGGACTTTGCCGCCCGGTTGGCAAACACGACCGTGTTTTCCAAGGTGGACCTCATCCGGGGCTACCACCAGGTCCCCGTACAACCGGGCGATGTCCCGAAGACGGCCGTCATCACCCCTTTCGGCCTCTTCGAGTTCCTGTGAATGCCTTTCGGGTTGAAGAATGCGGCCCAGGCGTTCCAACGGCTTATGGACAGCGACTTGCATGACTTACCTTTCCTCTTTGTCTACCTGGACGACATCCTAGTCGCGAGCGCGTCCCGGGAGGAGCACCTGCTCCACCTCCGTACGCTTTTCGAACGCCTGGGCCAGCATGGCCTAATCATCAACCCCGCAAAGTGCCGTTTCGGCGTCGCCACCATCGACTTCTTGGGGCACCGCATCACCAGGCACGGGGCTGTAGCTTTACCGGCCAAGGTGGAGGCGGCCAGGGATTTCCCGCGACCCCGCACGATCAAGGGGGTCCAGGAGTTCCTGGGCATGGTAAATTTTTACCATCGCTTCGTGCCCCACGTCGCCCGGCTCCTCCGCCACCTGCACGAGGCCCTCTGGGGCAAGCCGGGCAAAGGTGACATCGCCTGGTCGGAGCCGATGGCCGCGGCGTTTGCGGGCGCAAAGCTGGCCCTGGCCAACGCCACCATGCTGGCGCACCCGGCGCCCGATGCACCGATCGCCTTCACCACCGACGCGTCGGACTACGCGGTGGGTGCGGTGCATGAGCAGTGGGTGCGTGGTGCTTGGCAACCGCTGGCGTTTTTTAGCCGGCAGCTTCGCCCGCACGAACGCTGCTACAGCACCTTCGACCGCGAGCTGCTCGGGCTCCACCTGGCGGTCCGACACTTCCGCCATCTGCTGGAGGGCCGCCCGTTCACGGCTTTCGTCGACCACAAGCCCCTTGTGTTCACGATGGCCAAGGTCGCCGAGCCATGGTCGGCACGGCAGCAGCGTCACCTCTCTGCCGTGTCCGAGTATACGATGGACATCCGTCACGTGGCGGGTAAAGACAACCCGGTGGTGGATTGCCTTTCCCGGTCCGTCGCGCACGCGGGCCACCTCGGGATCGACTATGCCCGGATGGCGGAGGACCAGACCGCTGACCCCGGCGTCCAGGCCTTGCTGACCACCGTCACGGGCCTCCGCATCACCGAGGTGCTGTTCGACGCCGCAGGCGCGGCCCTCCTGTGCGACGTCTCCATCGGCCGGCCTCGCCCCATCATGCCCGCTGGCTGGCAGCGCCCAGTGTTCGACGACATCCATGGCCTGTCCCACCAGGGCACGAAGGCCTCCCAGAAGCTCGTCGCGGCTAAGTTCGTCTGGCATGGCCTCAGGAAGGACATCCACGACCGGGGCAGGACGTGCCTCGCGTGCCAGCGCGCAAAGGTCCACCGCCACACCCAGGCCCCGTTGGCCCCGTTTGCGGTGCCCGAGCGTCGGTTCGACCACGTGCACGTCGACTTGGTGGGACCTCTGCCCCCCTCGTGGGGGTTCACCCATCTCCTCACCATGGTGGACCGCACCACACGGTGGCCGGAGGCCGTACCATTGGCGGCGACGTCTACGGCTGATGTGGCGCAAGCCTTCGTCGCCACTTGGGTTGCCCGGTTCGGTGCCCCCTCGGACATCTCGTCCGACCGCGGCCCCCAGTTCACCTCGGAGCTCTGGGCCGCGGTGGCACAAGGGCTCGGCGTAAAACTACACCGCACCACGGCCTACCACCCCCAGGCCAATGGCCTGTGCGAGCGCTTTCATCGCTCGATGAAGGCCGCGCTCCGGGCCGCCAGCCTCCGTGACGGCAGCTGGGCCGGCAGGCTCCCCTGGGTCCTGCTGGGCCTCAGGACGGCACCCAAGGATGACCTGCGCGCGTCCTCGGCGGAGCTGGTCTTCGGGCAACCACTGCGGGTACCAGGCGAATTTATCCCTGACTCCATGGCTCCTTTGTCCGCGGCGCAACAGCGCTCCGCCCTTCAGGAGACCGCCCGGAGGTTTGCCCCGGTGCCGAAGGCACACCACGGTTGCCCGTCTTCCCACGTCGCCCCGGAGCTTCGCACGGCGGAGTACGTCTTCGTCCGGCACGACGCCCACTGGGCACCGCTACGGCCCCCGTACGACGGGCCCTTCCGTGTGCTGGAGACCGGGGACAAATGTTTCACCGTCGACATCGGCGGTGCCCCAGATCGCATCTCCGTGGACCGCCTCAAGCCGGCCCACCTCGATCTGGACCACCCCCCGTAAGCAGCTCTGCCTCCGTGTCAAGGCTGCCCCCCGGCGGTCGGACCCCCGGCACCTCCCAGCCCCGCCGTCCCGCTACCCCCCAGCCCTGCACGCATCGCCAGGGGGCGTTTCGGCCGGGTCATCCGGCTTCCCCGCAAACTCACCCTTCAGGTGCGCGGGAATTCTGGGGGGGCGCGTGTGGCGGGCACAAGGGACAATAATTCCGCACACCAGTGGGTGGCGCGAGCGTCCAGGCGGGGAACGAAAACGCATGCCCCGCCTTTCGACCGATTGGCGACGCCCGGGGGCAAGGCGTGGCCTCGGGACATATATGCGGGCTCTAAGCTCGAGCCCGCCCAGTGCTGAAGTGCGAGCTCTTAATAAAGACTCTTTGTTTGTACCAACGCGTTGTGGCCTACGTCTCTGGCAATCGAATTGTGTGTGCACAGCACCACAATATCATTTTTAATTATTTTGTTAAAAAAAAAAAAAAATTCCACTGACATTACGGGGTATTATGTGTAGATCAGTGACAAAAAAAAATTCTCAATGTAATCTATTTTAAATTCAAGCTGTACCACAACAAAATGTGAAAAAAGTCAAGGGGTGTGAATACTTTCTGAAGGTACTGTACATCATCATTATCATCATACATACATACCGGTACATAGATAGTCCAAACACAGTTCGGATATTTGGATATAGATTCGTTGAATGAATGCTGGTGAACGTGCCGTTGATGTTGCCGGTTATTAAGTTTTCCTCAGATCGAAAAAAATGCCCATGTTCATTGAAGGAGGAAGAAGAAGACATATCACCAACTTTGACTGCTTCCGCAAGAGGTTTATTTTTATTCAGGTACAGTTTTTATAGTAATTATTTTCCATATACCCCAAGTACACGTACTTGAATATAACTGTCATTAATTTAAAAAGGTATTATCACAGGTAAAAGGTGAAATATCATACTGTACGTGAAGTGCTGATTTTAGGAACACTCCTCCTCCCCCCACTCCCTTGTCCCTGGTTGCATTAATTATTTTGTGAAATGTATCTTTGATTTACATCAACTAGCAACTGTACCTGCCTTACGGGCGTGGCTTCAATTGGGAGGCCCAAATGAAAAGGCAAAATATCAGAAATTGAAGTCTTTTTTATTTTAAACGATTTATATAAACATCCGTTAAATCATATCACACGCAAATCATCAAAATTTAAACAGTATTTGTAGAATTTCAATAAAAGCCACATCACTGTTCATATCGGTAAATATTATTCCATCGTGTTTGGAAAAACTGGAAAATTGGAAAAATTGGAAAAACAATCTAGGCTATTTTACTCCAGGGGGTCCCAGGATTACCCACCCAAAATGTCGTTGTGATCGGTTCAGCCGTTTTTGCAGTACCTGGGAACAGCCAGACAGACATTTGGTGAATTATAGTAAGATGGAGTTGCACCGATATTTGTTTCACCACTAATAGTTAAAGTTTATGAACACATAAGGTGCTAATATCATCTTCTTCTTCTCGTGGCCATTGTTAACCGACCTTTTCTTGTAGGGTTGGCTGGGGGAAGATTCGGCCGAATGTTCACGAATCTGCTGGCCTGACGTTCGACCAGTTATGGCAGGGATTAGGAATTCCGTCATGGTGGAGATAGCTCGCCCACTCTTTGTGAAGGACACCATGGGATCTTTAAGGTCCACCGACAAATGCTGGCGGAAGGGACGCTCGTTTCAACGTCCATCCGAGGGACGGCACTGGTTAGTTTAGTAGAATTAAGTTAAAACAGATTATAGGTTCAGAGAAGAGCTGAGGAAGAGACTGTGGACTGATATACTGACGAGTGGACGTGGAGAACAGGTGACAAATAGTGTTCGATATAGTAGAAAAGATCCGATTTTCCCGCCACTTTTCACTGAGGGATGGTCAAGACAACATGTTGTTCATCACAAACTTATTGCATGTCTATCGATGAATCTCGACGAGGATGTAAAATTAAGTAAAACACATTAAAAATGGATCTTTTATAACACGTACTTGTTGTTGTTGCTGCTGTCATGGTGGATGTGGTTGATGTTGTTTGTGTGCTCCTTCTGTGTCCTTCGAAATGGTCCATGGTGTCCGAGAACGGTGGAGCAATAAATGTCACCTTTGGAATCGCTGTATTAAGCTCTCATTCGCAGTTCTTCTTCTTCAATCCAGGATAGAGGGCCTTTAAAACAGGCTTCTTTGTGATTAAATTGACCCAAAAGTTTTTTCCCAAGTAAATCGATTATTAGCTTTCCAATGGCACCATTTCCAATATTCTACGACAGAAGGAACCCTTTTGAATGAAGTCGGATCCATGGACAGACAGACACTTTTCCTTTCAGTAATGGATTACAGATAGGAGCAGGACTGGACAGAAGCTGTCCGACAAATGGGGAACAAGACTTCTTCCCGAACAACTTATATTCATACATGTAAACCTTTGCCAAGCACTTTGCCAACTCTCTTTGGTCAATAACCCGCCCTAGTGTTTATGACCAATTTGACTTCTTCTTCTTCTTCTTCTTCTTCTTCTTCTTCTTGCAGATCTATCTATATTTTGCACCACTTCATTGTGCACCACTTCATATTCACAGAGATTCATGTGATAGGGATTTATTTTAAAAGCGAATGGTCGAGAGCACAGTGGGTTGTCTCTCGATCGAGTGGAAACAGGTTTTATGTGTTCTGTAGTTGAATCGCCATGTAGAGTGTAAAGGCCTCACCCTTAATATATCGATGTGATCGACACACAGGTGGGTCAAGCCGGGATTTAAGCAAAGAGCCCTCGGGCACTTGGGCTGAAGCCATGTTTACCGAACGAACTCAAGAAACCGATATCCCACGCATTGCTAATGCAAGTGGCTAAACATAATAGGTCATTTGAATACATTTGGACGAGCAAGCCGAGAAACCCAGAAGTGACCATTTTGAGTACGCGCTGCCAATAGATGGTCGAACGTAAACGCACAAACGATGCATGGCAACAATGAGGGTGGCAACCACCGTTTCACCAGCAGCTGGTACCAACAGGCAGCAAAAGTAAATGGCGATGTTTTCACTCGGCCTGGCCAGTCATTATTGGGCATTTTTCGAAGCCAGAGTCGCGCGAGCCATTACCTGTCATTAGAGGAGGGCGGCAGGTAATGGGGGCGTCACAAAGCCTTGTTTTAACACCCTTCCCACCACCGTCCGCTTGCCATTGCCTCGGGTCAAAGGTTTTGGGAATTTCAACCGCCTGGGTAATTCAACTGAAGTGGACAACAAAAGGGCATACGTAATTGTTCTTATTAAATGTGAGGAGTGAGTATTTCCACATGTGATTCATTTACATTCAGAGACTCCTTTCTTAAAGTGGAGTTCTTGCTTAGTCTGAGTCTGTTGATAAAACAGAGTGTGAGTGTTTGTGTGTGTGTGTGTGTGTGTGTGTTTCCCAATACTTTTCACTCACACACACACACACACACACACACACACACACACACACACACACACACACACACACACACACACACACACAAACACACACACAGTCACAACACTCCCTGTGCTTTTCTCAATACTACACACACACACACACACACACACACACACACACACACACACACACACACACACACACACACACACACACACACACACACACACAGAATCACACACACACCCACACACAGTCACAACACTCCCTGTGCTTCTCTCAATACCACACACACACACACACACACACACACACACACACAGTCACAACACTCCCTGTGCTTTTCTCAATACTACACACATACACACACACACACACACACACACACACACACACATACACACACACACAGAATCACACACACAGTCACAACACTCCCTGTGCTTCTCTCAATAACACACACACACACACACACACACACACACACACACAGAATCACACACACACCCACACACAGTCACAACACTCCCTGTGCTTCTCTCAATACCACACACACACACACACACACACACACACACACACACACACAGTCACAACACTCCCTGTGCTTTTCTCAATACTACACACATACACACACACACACACACACACACACACACACACACATACACACACACACAGAATCACACACACAGTCACAACACTCCCTGTGCTTCTCTCAATACCACACACACACACACACAGTCACAACACTCCCTGTGCTTTTCTCAATACTACACACATACACACACACACACACACACACACACACACACACACACACACATACACACACACACAGAATCACACACACAGTCACAACACTCCCTGTGCTTCTCTCAATAACACACACACACACACACACACACACACACACACACACACACACACACACACACACAGAATCACACACACACCCACACACAGTCACAACACTCCCTGTGCTTCTCTCAATACCACACACACACACACACACACACACACACACACACACACACACACACACACACACACACACACACACACATACACTATTGGCAAAAGTATTGGGACAGCAGTCACAATACTCCTGACCTTAAATGAACTGACCCTATAACCTGACTACTTATTTTAAAAAGGAATCTGGCTTTTTGAACAATACTGCACGAGGTTTTTATTCATTCGAACAGTGAGGACTCTTGCATGTCTGAGTGAGGTCATGACGATGCATCCACTTGCCATACATTTCTGTCTAATCGCAATTAGTTCAAGATCAACAACATTGAAATTCTATCATTGATCAATTTCATTGAAATTCTACCTAAATTGGCCAATCCAGAACCAAGACCTAGCTCAATATTGGAATAGGTAGGTGAGTTTTGAATTCCAAAATTAGTGCAGAAACTGTTACTAGTGGGACTTAGTTTCAAATCTAATGTACTTTTATTAATTCGTCCATTGCCTCCATATATCATTTTAATTCATTGATTTGTACACTGATGTGTACGAACATCATGTCCCACATGTGAAATATGTACAGGGTCCTCCATGGGCAAGAGATCACTGTGATTATTGACTGATAGAGGATATCTTAGGATGCAAACTAAGGGCCACACTTAACACAACACAGCCTACAACTGACTACATGCTTTTTCTAAAGGGGTGAATAACACAACATTATGCCTGATAGTTAACAACATTTGCTCGAAAGAGACACCCTTTTAGTTATGGTCAATATCCGTGATATATATATATATATATATATATATATATATATATATATATATATATATATATATATATATATATATATATATATATATATATATATATATGACTTGATCAACCAAGATCTGTTCACTTCCGTTGAACTTGGGGACGACTAAGAAGACCTTTGTTGGTCGAAAGCTTGTCGAAAATTAAAGATCGACGTCCTGAAACTACGTCCGCGTCTGATTTAATCTCCCGATTATATATCTATATAAATAAAACACAGTTTGTGTGTGTGTGTGTGTGTGTGTGTGTGTGTGTGTGTGTGCGTGCGTGCGTGCGTGTGTGTGTGTGTGTGTGTGTGTGTGTGTGTGTGTGTATGTTACCGATAGACTCCTAAACGGAGAGGCTCGCGTGCTTGATATTTGGCATAGACATGGCCATTGAGCCTGGGAAGGACGTGGCCTACCTAAAAATATTTGACGAGATCCATATTTTTTATTCATATTTACCTCAGCGCATTTCAGCGAGGAACATAATATACGGAATCTCAGCCGGTGCCAGAGCAGCTCGCTGATTCGCTCAGAGCGATCACGTGATGTTCCATCCTCGCTGCCAGACCACTGAACGGAAAATATATAGAATGACCATTGCCATTCACACCACATAGGTGGAGATGCAGCTACCGGGCGCCATCTTGGTTGGCACTCGATGCTGGGTGATGGTGATTTCCGTCACACGTTTGCACGTAATTCAGAGCGAAAAGCGATTGCGTTTTTTCACCTTTTGTGCGATCGTGTTTTGTGTCGATTTTTGTCGATTTTGTGCGATATGAATTAAACGTCTTTGCAACAGCTGTGAAACGTCTTTCCACAACCCTTCCATAACCGATTGGAGCAGTTTATTGCCGCACAAAATGGCATTTTACAGTTGTCTCGCTTTTAAAATCTGTGACACGTTCAAAACAAACGAGATCCGCGAAGCGAGTTGGTCAAGTCGTGCTAACCAAGATGGCGACACGGCGGCTACACTTTTCACGGAGTATGAGCGTTCTATATATTTTCAATTCAGTGCGCCAGACTCGCTCACGTACTTGATTTGTGGCATAGACGTGGCCATTGGGCCTTCACGGTGTAATTTGTGCGAGGCTTTTGTCCGAGTGAGCTTGAGTCGAGAGGGCGAATGTACGGGTTGGGAATGTACGGGTCTCCCTTCCCCCGCCCGGCAACGCCAGCACTGGAGGGCGTCAGAGGATCGGTGAGTCTCCAAATCTGCTTCGTGCTGTTGTTGCGAAGATGCAGGACGATGTCGCGATTGTTGTGCTGCTCTCCTACCATGAGAACTTTTTTTTTTTTTTGTATACAGAATCGAGGCTCGTGAAAGAGCTAACATTTATCAAACAAACAAATCAAACAAAGAAGCAAGCAAAGTATATAAAAAGGGGAGCGGTAGAAAAGATGGGGAGAGAAGGGGAGGAAGCACACAAACACAGCACTTGAGAGCAGGGACATCGGGAGATGTGTGGGAGGGAGAGGGCTTGGGGGGAGGCAGGATAGGTATAAAACGCAAGGACACCAAGCACTTCCAGGAAAGAAGTTGGTATTTCAAAAAGTAGATTTGGGGTGAAATTAGCGGGGGTAGAAAAGATCAAGGTTTTGGATTGGGGAAGATAAGAGATGGTGGTGAACAGCTGTTTTAAAGACCTGGAGGGAGGAGTGGGATTGAAGAGAGTGAGGGAGTTTGTTCCAGAGGCGGGAGAAAAGAACAATGAAGGAGTGAAGGTGAGCAGAGAGTCTTGATTTTGGCAGTTTAACCATAACAGGGTTGCAGGCAGATATTGTGCGACCTGTAGGAATATTTGGGGGACAGAGCCCAGAGAGAGCTAGGGGAGCAAGGCCGGAGAGGTGTCGGTACAAGATGGAAAGACCACCAACCTGCCTGCGGTGAGTAAGTGAAAGGCCCTCAGAGTTAGCGTCATCGCAGGAGATTCCAATGATTCTGAACGCTTTGGTTTCAACAGCGTAAAGACGAGCTAGGTGTGAGGCAGGAGCACCAGCCCAGAGGGGAGAGCAGTACTCCATTGAGCTGCGGATGAAAGCCTTGTATGTGGTGAGGCGCTCAGGTGTGCCAAGGAAGGACTTCGCACGACGGAGGATGCCCAGTCGGCGACTGGCTTTGGAGGCCAGCTTGGAAATGTGGTTTTCCCAGGAAAGATCATGGCAGATAGTGAGACCCAAAAGCTTGAGTGACAGAACTTCTTGGAGAGGATTATTCAGAAAGTAGATGTGAGGGTTGTCCAGTCGGTCTTTTCGGAGAGACATCGTAAGAGTGTGAGATTTGTCAGGATTGAAAGACATGTTCCACTCGTTTGCCCAGTCTGTGATTTTGTCCAGGTCTGCAGAGAGTGAGGAGGCTGCAGACTGCCGATCTGAGGGATGAGGAATGGAGCGGCAGAGAGTGGAGTCATCAGCAAAGAGATACAGAGGATTTTCAAGAGAGTCAGAGAGATCATTGATGAAGACTAGAAAAAGCACAGGGCCCAGAACACTGCCTTGGGGAACTCCAGCCTGAACAGGAAGAGGAGATGAGAGAAACCCATTCAGGGGCACACGTTTACTAAGACTAGAGAGGAAGTCCGCCAGCCATGCGTGGAGATTTCCATGGATACCAAAGGAGGAGCGTTTGGTGAGCAGAGCGGGGTGCCACACCGTTTCGAAGGCACGTGATATATCGAGGGAGACAGCTCTAATTTCCTGTTTGGCATTGAGGACCTCCGTCCATTGTTGAGACAGCAGAAGCAGCATGTCCAGAGTAGAGTGACCTGGTCTGAAACCAAATTGATGATCAGAGATCAAGCCATTGGAGAAGAGGAAAGATTTCATATCCGAAGCAATGATGGATTCCATGACTTTGCTGATAAATTTGCTGAAAAGTTGAAAACTGCAACGTCATTGTTGACTGACCCTCCCCTTCTTCCCCTCCCCTGCCCCCTCTCCCTTCCCTCCCCCTCTCCTTCCCTCCCTTCCCCTCACCCCTCCCCCTGCCATTCCCCCTCCACCCTATCCCCTCCCCTTCCCCCTCCACCCTACCTCCTCCCCTTCCCTCCTCCCCCTCCCCTCCCCCTCTCCTCCCCTCCGTTTTCCCCCTCCCACCTCCCCCTACCCTTACCCCTCCCCTTTCCCCTACACCCTACCCCCTCCCCTCCCCCCATTCCCCCCTACCCTCCCACTCCCTTTCCTCCCTTCCCCCCCTCCCCCCTCCCCTTCCCCCTCCACCCCCGCCCCCCCCGCCCGGCAATGCCGGGTACTTCTGCTAGTATATATATATATATATATATATATATATATATATGTATATATATATATATATATATATATATATATATATATATATATATGTGTGTACTAGTGGGGTCACCCGTGGGAATCCCACGGGCATGGACGTGTGTGACATTTCGACATATTGAGTTAGATGCTGCACCTGCACATTCAGTTTCACAAAATGGTTACTGCCAATTTATCAGATGCACAAATAATGTAATCTACACAATGTGTTTACTTCTGACAACATGTGAATGCATGTGCACATGGGAAATACAGTTTGAAATGTGTTATTACATCTCATGTAAAATTTGACTTTAAGAGCTCAAATCCTCTCCGTCCCACATCACGCACACGGGGGAGAGTGGGTCACACACACACACACAAACGCACATATGCACACACATACACATACACACATGACACATATACAAATACAGACACACACACATACACACATATACAAATACAGACACACACACATACACACATATACAAATACATATACAAATACAGACACACACACACACACACACACACACACACACACACACACACACACACGCACACTGACACACATGCATACACATATACACAAAAACACATATACACACACACACATGACACATATACAAATACAGACACACACACATACACACATATACAAATACAGACACACACACATACACACATATACAAATACAGACACACACACACACACACACACACACACACACACATACACATATACACAAACACACATATACACACACATACACAGATGACACATATACAAATACACACACATACACATACACATACACACATATACAAATACAGACACACACACACACACACACACACACACACACACACACACACACACACACACACACACACACACACACACATCCCACATGTCCCACATGTCCCACATGTATATACATGTTTAAAGTGCACGTGCCCTTTCCCCCTCCCCTGCCCGGAAACGCAGAGTACTTCTGCTGGTAAGTGGTAACTAATAAAAAAAAACGAAGAAATATCTCTCGGTAATTTCCTGAAACTCGGTGAAATTCAATGAAATTCGCTCGGTGAAATAATTCGGTTTATCGGCGAAATTTTTCCTTTGGGCGGTGTATAATCGCGCCGACGGAAATATCTTTCAGCAATTTCCCGTCTGTTAATTTATATATTTTACATATGTGAATTACACGTTCATGCACACGTGAAATAGAGTTTGTTTTTTCACACGTGAAATTAACACGTGAACCTTTACTTCCGGATAATAACGTTGAATGAAACAAGAACGAAGAAATATATGTCGGCATCATTGTTGACGTATTTGTGACGACTGTCATCAAAAGTAAAAGTAATATATCGTAACGGAAAAGAAATAGCGATTTTTAAAATATATGTCGACATTTTCCCCGACTGTTATTTTAGGCGGTGTATTTTCGTGTATCATCGTGGTGCCATTTAAAAATACTAGGGCATGCCCGTACTATATCTATATCTAAAATTATATCCCCCCCCCCTCTATTTACATGAAATGGTTTGGTCCAAAGCGAACGGCTTGCGAGTACGGTGACAATCCCCCCCCCCCCTCTATTTACATGAAATGGTTTGGTCCATTCGCAAAGCCAAAGCGAACGGCAGTTACGAATCGCAGTTACGATGAATCGCAAAGTAGTTTTAATTAGTTTTAAAACATAGTTTAACGCCAACATAGTTTGCCAACGTGAAATAAATGAATACGCTCTCAAATGTGCCGTCCGAGGCAGAGTCTGTTCGGCACGTTCGGCACACGTGATAGCTCGCTGCTCTCTGATTGGTTGAATCGTTTTTTGGACATAGCTCGGTAACTACTTGTCCGATTAATATGAAACCTTGAAAAGGCACATCCTCGGGTCCCCAGCAATATACCTGGCAAGTTTCAAGTATATCGGACCGGTAGTTGTCGAGAAACAGCGGTCGCATACACACACACACACACACACACACAGACAGAGATTAGTGGAATTATAGATAGATATATCTCTGCATTTTCCTGTGTGTGCGTGAATGTTCTCACTTATTTCTGATACTGGCTAATCCGGTTGCAGGCTAAATCCATCGATAAAAATGAAATCAGATGGTGAATTCGAGATAAAATCGTGAGGGTGACTCAATGAATGGGCTTTATTTTACAGGCCTTTGAGAAATCATTTCGTTCTATCAACGGAAACTTTCATGGGATTCTCTTACCGTTTTTTTTCAACCGAGTCTAAAACTATGTTAGCGACTGTTAAAAATGAAATGCTATATCGAATTAGAGTTGAAATAAACCTGTGTGAGAGAGAAAGACAGCACGGGCCTAACTAAACAGGCCTCAAAGCTATTCGAGTTAATAAAATGGTGGATATTTGTTTACATGAAGCCTCTCCAAGAATGGGTGGAGCTACTCTGTAAACAGAGTAAGCCACACCCCCGGACAGACAGACAGACAGAATCACTGTAGGCTATTATTATAATAAGATATACAGCAATACCCCATTTTACGCCATTTCGACCTACGTCAAATCCGACTTTATGCCACTCTTCTGGAGTAAATTTCAGTTCAGCGAACATCATTGTGTGCGACTTTACGTCACTCCAATATCATAATAGGACATGAAAAAAATTAATTTTTCCTTAAAAATATATTTAAAATAAATAGAATAGTACATACAAATTAACAATAAAAGAAGCTAAAAAAACAATTTAAAATACAATAAAAAGCACATGAAAAATATTTTTTAAATGTACGTACACTATACGTACGCGTAGCTGCTGGTTCTCATTCAAAACAAAGGCGGCGCCATATGCATTTTGTCCTGTGCTGCGGTCACGTGCTTGCTTTGCCTTTCACTGTTATTTTTGTGATTATTCCTTTACTGTGTCTGTGTTGGCCATGGGTCCTAAGAAGGTTAGTGCTAGTGTTTCCAAGCGTAATGTGGTTACGATGGAAGATAAGTTAAATCTGATTAAAAGGTATGAAAAAGGTGAAAAAGTGTCGGTGATAGAGCATGCTATAGGGTTGCCACGGTCGACGGTATCGACCATCATTCATGATAGGGAACGTATTCTCGCATACGTCACCCAAAAAGCGCCGTAGGCGAGAAGGGCTCATTTCAAGGCATTTTTAAGGCATTACGCCCGGTTTACGTCAAAAACCGAGTTACGTCACGGCTTATGGAACCAATTAATGACGTAGGCCGGGGTATTGCTGTATATAGCAATATATAAATTAGGCTGTTGCAGCCTTGCACAAGGCTGCAACATAACAAAATGTGAAAAAAGTGAAGGGGTCTGAATACGTTCTGAATACAACAACAACAACATGCATTTTAAGGCCATTTTCCCTGCTAGAGCGGGGGTGAGCCTTGCGGCCCCCATGACAATCTTCTCCATTTTGCCCTATTTTCTGCATCTCCCCTTGTTAACCCCCTTGCCCGCATTTCTTCTTCGACCATCTTTAGCCAAGCCTTTCTCGGTCTTCCCTGTCCTCTATTTCCTTCTACATTCATTTCCATCACTCTTCTCAACCAGTCACTTTCATCCTTCCTCAACACATGACCAAACCATCTCAACCTGTTCCTCTTCACAGCATCCATCACAGGCTCTATTCCCATCATCTTTCACAATTCATCATTTGTCTTCCTCTCTCTCAACGATACTCCACACATCCAACGAACCATTCGCATTTCCACCCTGTCCAGCCTTCGTTACTGCTCTACGCTCATTACCCATGTCTCGCTCCCATAATCTGAATGCACTGTATATATCAATAAATATCAATATATATATCAATATATATATCAATATATATCAATATATATCAATATATATCAATATATATCAATATATATCAATATATATATATATCTATATATATCAATATATATATATCTATATATATCAATATATATATATCTATATATATCAATATATATATATCTATATATATCAATATATATATATATATCTATATATATCAATATATATATATATATCTATATATATCAATATATATATATCTATATATATCAATATATATATATCTATATATATCAATATATATATCTATATATATCAATATATATATCTATATATATCAATATATATCTATATATATCAATATATATCTATATATATCAATATATATATATATATATATATATATATATATATATATATATATATATATATATATATATATATATATATATATATATATATATACAGTATTAAAGCGCGGCGTTACGCGCGCTGCTTGTGAGCAAGGAGGAAGCGGACAAGCGGTAACATATAAATGTCTTTATTGTAAGACTACACTGTAACACTGTACTGTCCCGGGCTGGGCGCCCGGTGTATATCATGAGGCCACGCCTACCCCTGGTGCGTGGCCACCGCCCGCTTGGTGCGCGGAATGATGTCACCACGCCAGTGGGCTTTTGTGTCCGCCACACGCGCCCCCCCAGAATTCCCGCGCACCTGGAGGGCCAGTTTGCGGGGCAGACGAATGACCCGGCCGAAGCGCCCCCTGGCGATCGGCGGCGTCCGGGGTGCAGGGATGCCAGGTGGGATGCCCCTGGCTGCCCCTGGGATGGGTGCAGGACCGGGGGGCGGCGTGGCGGCGGGGCTGGGCGGTGCCGGGGGTCCGCCCGCAGGAGGTCGGCCCCGACGTGGGGGTCGGGCCACTGGCGGTGGATGGTCCACATCGAGGTGGGCCGGCTTGAGGCGGTCTACCGAAACGCGGTCAGGAGTACCGCCAATGTCCAGGGTGAAGTGCTTCGCCCCGGTCTCCAGCACGCGGAAAGGCCCGTCGTATGGGGGCCGCAGTGGTGTCCGATGGGCATCGTGGCGGACGAAGACGTACTCCGCCGTGCGAAGCTCCGGGGCGACGTGCGTCGGTGGGTGCCCGTGGCATGCCGTTGGCACCGGGGCGAACCTCTGGGCGGTCTCTTGCAGAGCGGAGCGCTGCTGTGCCGCGGACCATGGTGCCGTGGAGTCGGGGAGGAACTCGCCCGGCACCCGCAGCGGTTGCCCGAAGACCAACTCCGCCGCGGATGCGCGCAGGTCCTCCTTGGGCGCCGTCCGGAGGCCCAGCAGGACCCAGGGGAGCCTGTCGACCCAGCCGCCGTCGCGGAGGGTGGCCCGGAGCGCGGCCTTCAATGAGCGGTGAAATCGCTCACACAGGCCGTTAGCCTGGGGGTGGTAGGCCGTGGTTCGGTGCAGCCGGACCCCGAGCCCCTGCGCAACCGCCCCCCAGAGCTCCGAGGTGAACTGGGGGCCGCGGTCGGATGAGATGTCTGAGGGGGCGCCGAACCGGGCGACCCAGGTGGCGATGAAAGCCTGCGCGACATCGGCCGCCGTTGTCGATGCCAAGGGCACGGCCTCCGGCCACCGGGTGGTGCGGTCCACCATGGTGAGGACGTAGGTGAAACCCCGCGAGGGGGGCAGAGGTCCCACCAGGTCCACGTGGACGTGGTCAAACCGGCGTTCTGGCACCGTGAACGGGGCCAACGGGGCCTGGGTGTGCCGGTGCACCTTGGCGCGCTGGCACGCGAGGCACGTCCTGGCCCAGCCGCGGACGGCCTTCCGGAGGCCATGCCAGACGAACTTGTCGGCGATCAGCCTTTGGGAGGCCCTCGCGCCCGGGTGGGACAAGCCGTGGATGGCGTCAAACACCTGGCGCTGCCAGCCCGCGGGCACGATGGGGCGAGGACGCCCGAGAGAGACGTCGCACAAGAGGGCCGCGCCCACGCCGTCGAACGGCACCTCGGTGACGCGGAGGCCCGTGACGGCAGTCCGCAAGGCCTGGACGTCGGGGTCAGCGGCCTGGTCCGCTGCCATCCGGGCATAGTCGATGCCGAGGTGGACTGCGTGGGCGACGGCCCGGGAAAGGCAATCCGCCACCGGGTTGTCCTTCCCCGCGACGTGCTGGATGTCCGTCGTGTACTCGGACACGGCCGAGAGGTGACGCTGCTGCCGGGCCGACCACGGCTCGGTGACCTTGCCCATCGCGAAGATCAACGGCTTGTGGTCGACGAAGGCAGTGAACGCACGGCCCTCGAGCAGATGGCGGAAGTGCCTGACCGCCAAGTGAAGTCCGAGCAACTCGCGGTCAAAGGTACTGTAACGGCGTTCGGGCGGGCGAAGCTGCCGGCTAAAGAACGCCAGCGGTTGCCAAGCTCCACGCACCCATTGCTCGTGCACCGCGCCCACCGCGTAGTCCGAGGCATCGGTGGTGAGGGCGATCGGTGCATCGGGCGCCGGGTGCGCGAGCATGGTGGCGTTAGCTAAGGCGAGCTTCGCGCCCGTGAACGCCGTGTCCATCTGCTCGGTCCAGGTAACGTCGCCTTTGCCCGGCTTACCTCGGAGAGCTTCGTGCAGGGGGCGCAGGAGCTGGGCGATACGGGGCAGGAACCGATGGTAAAAGTTCACCATGCCCAGGAACTCCTGCAGCCCTCTGATCGTGCGGGGGCGCGGAAACCCCTTCACCGCCTCCACCTTGGCCGGCAGGGGGACGGCTCCGTGCCTGGTGACACGGTGCCCCAGAAAATCGATTGTGGTGGCGCCGAACCGGCACTTTGCGGGGTTCACAATTAGGCCATGCTGGCCCAGGCGTTCGAAGAGCGTGCGGAGGTGGCGTAGGTGCTCTTCGCGGGACGCACTGGCGACGAGGATATCGTCCAGGTAGACAAAGACAAAATCCAAGTCACGCAGGACGCTGTCCATCAGTCGCTGGAACGCCTGAGCCGCATTCTTCAGACCGAAGGGCATGCGCAGGAACTCGAAGAGTCCGAATGGCGTGATGACCGCCGTCTTCGGGACGTCCTCCGGCCTGACGGGGACCTGATGGTAGCCGCGTATGAGGTCCACCTTCGAGAAGAAGGACCTGCCCGCCAAACGGGCGGAAAAGTCCTGAATGTGGGGGACGGGGTAGCGGTCGGGAGTCGTAGCGTCATTGAGACGGCGATAGTCCCCGCACGGTCGCCATCCCCCGCCGGGCTTCGGCACGATGTGCAGCGGCGACGCCCAAGCGCTCTCTGAGCGCCGCACGATGCCGAGTCGCTCCAGGGTAGCGAACTCCGCTTTTGCCACCGCCAGCTTCGTCGGCTCGAGGCGGCGTGCCCGGGCGTAGACCGGTGGCCCGACGGTGGGGATGTGATGGGCCACCCCGTGCTTGACGGCCCCCGCCGAGAAGGTGGGCCGCGTGAGGGCCGGGAAGCCGGCGAGGAGGCGGGTGAATGCGTCCGCTGCCGGAAGCGTACAGCCCAACGTGGCCGGAACCGAATCGTTCGGCAAGCCGCTTGGCAAGCCGCTCGTTGAGCTGGGCAACGCGCAAGCGAGCGAGCTGAACGTCTCGGCCTGGACAAGCCGTCTGCGCTTGACGTCGACCAGGAGCCCATTAGCGCACAGGAAGTCCGCGCCAAGCAGTGCCATGGGCACGTCGGCAGTGACGAACGTCCATCGGAAAACCTGCCCTCCAAACCGCAGAGAGAGGCAGCGTTTTCCGTACGTACGGATGGGCGTCCCGTTCGCGGCAAGCAGCGCGGGGCCCCCACCCGCGGCGTGCTTGTCTGACATGCCGGCGGGAATGACACTCACCTGCGCTCCCGTGTCGCACAGGTAACGTAGCCCGGAGAAGGTGTCCGTTATGAGCAGCAGGCTGTTCGAACGGCCGGCGCTCATCGCCACTATTGAGCGCCGGCCCGGGCGTTTCCCGACCCGTGGAAGGAGCACGGCGGATGACACCGCCGAGCTTCGTGGCCGAACTTGGTGTGGAACCAGCACCAGGTGGTGGAGCTGGAGGAGCGCGGCTGGCTCCGCCAGGCCGGTGGAGTTGGCGGGTTTCCCCGCGGTGGCGGTTTTCGCCGCGGCGGTGGGCGGGGCGTGGCGGCGCTCACGAGGCGCGTATCAGCATGCTGCTGAACATCAGCGTGCTGCTGAACATCAGCGTCGAGGGCCGTGAAGACCACGCCGACGCTCGCCCGCGTGTCCGAAGCGGCGAAATACCTGTCCGCCTCGGCTGCCAATGCTCGGGGTTCCGTTAGCTCGGTCCCGGCCAACGCAAGGCGAACCTGCGCTGGAAGTTGGCGCCGGAAAAGCGCCCGGAATAGCGAACCGGGGGCTTCGTCGCCCAACAGTGACAGCATATGGTCCATTCGGACCGACGGGCGCGTCTCACCGAGCTCGGGGAGATCCAGGAGGCGATCGGCGTGTGCGTCGTCCGTGAGGCCGAACGTGGCTAGGAGTAGCCGCTTGAGTGTCTCGTACTTGTGGCCGTCCGTTGGGTGGCGAAGGACGGACACAACTCGAGCGGCCGTGCCGGGCCCGAGGGAGGCGACGACATGGCAGTAGCGCAGGTCGTCGTTGGTGAGGCGCCGAAGCTGAAACTGGGCTTCGGCTTGAACGAACCAGACCTCGGCCTGGGCCTCCCAAAACTCGGGAAGTTTAATCGCCAATGCCATGGCGTCGTGTTCGGAAGGATCGCTTCGGCGGATCCAACGTCGAGGGTCACCAGTAAAGCGCGGCGTTACGCGCGCTGCTTGTGAGCAAGGAGGAAGCGGACAAGCGGTAACATATAAATGTCTTTATTGTAAGACTACACTGTAACACTGTACTGTCCCGGGCTGGGCGCCCGGTGTATATCATGAGGCCACGCCTACCCCTGGTGCGTGGCCACCGCCCGCTTGGTGCGCGGAATGATGTCACCACGCCAGTGGGCTTTTGTGTCCGCCACAGTATATATATATCAACATATATATCAATATATATATCAATATATATATATATATATATATATATATATATATATATATATATATAATCGTTAGATTAAATAAGACGCGGACATAGCTTCAGGACGTCGATCTTTAATTGTCGACAAGCTTTCGACCAACAAAGGTCTTCCTCTGAGTCTACAAAAGCAGCAGGCATATATATCAGTCAAGTATGTATGGTGATATGTGTGTGAGATGTGTGTGTGTGTAGAAAATGCATGCAGAAGGAAGAGCCACGCCAAAGTTCACTCACCAGCCCCAAGTTCAACGGAAGTGACCGTTTGCGTTACAGTTAGGGTGCACGTGCATATACAAATATAGAGATATACATACATAAACACACAAGCATATATTCATATCCCATTTATATTCATATAATATATTTATATATTTATATAAATGACATATAAAGGTAGAATGAATGAATGAATGAATGATGAATGAATGAATGAATGAATGAATGACTGACTGACTGACTGAATGGGTTACGGTTAACAATTTGATTGGGTTGATGTGGGAACATGCTTTAGTCATCAAAATTTATGCCATGAGGGACTTTTGTCCGAAGTTTGTGTATCCAAAAGGACTCACGTTTCAGAATCGTGGTGTGTGATCGATTTGTGATTGATTCAATGGCAGAGATCTGAATGTCATTTATAGAGTGATCCGGTTGATTAAAGTGTATCGTGTAAGGTAGAGATTTGCCCTGACTGGTGTGGAAGTTATTGATTTCTGACCGGGTGTTATTAAATCGTGTGTAGAGTGTATTTTCAGTTTTTCCAACATATTGTTTGGTGCACTTTTGGCAAGTGATTAGGTGTATGACCCATGTAGATTTGCAGTTCATATAGGAGGTGATGGGGAATTTTTGTCCAGTGCTAGAACTACAGAATTTGTTTCCTTCTAGTAAATGCTTGTGAATAATGCATTTGTTTGCTGTGCATTTATAGAAGCCAGGGATCCTAGTTTCTTTGTTGTGGGGCTGTGGGTGCTTTGCTTTTACCAAGAGGTCCCTGAGTGTCCGACCACGTCGAAATGATGTTAGTGGAGGTTGAGGAAATGTGGTGCCGAGTGTTTCTGATTGATGGAGGAGAGGAAGGGCCTTATTCAGAATACTTGGCAATTGGGATGAGGTAGCAGAGTAGGTGGTTACCAGTGGGACACGGTTAGTTGCAGGTTTGGGTTTGTAAGTCAGAAGGTCTGCTCTCAGTATGTGTTTTGCTCGGGTTATTGCTTCTTGCACAGAGTGAGGGTCATAGTTTCTTGCAATGAAGTGTGTTTCTAATTGGCAGAGAGAAGTTTCTTCTGCCATTTTTGTTGAGCAAATGCGTCTTACTCTGAGTGCTTGACTGTATGGTATGCTTGCAATTGTATGTTTAGGTTGAGATGAAGAAGGGAGAAGGTAAGAGTGAGTGTCTGTTGGTTTGGTGTATAGTTCTGTTTCGAGTCTGTTATTTTGAAGCGTGAGTGATGTGTCTAGAAAGTGAACTTCGGACTGTGAGCTGTCGAATGTGAACTTGATGGTCGGATGAATCAAATTTAATTCATTTTGGAATTGGGTGAGACTACGGGGGGATTTTGACCAGATGAACTGGATGCCATCAATATAACGTACCCAGGATTTTTCCAAGATTCCGTGATGAGGTTGTGCATTGATCTTGGCCTCTATCATTCCCATGAAGATGTTAGCGTACGATGGTGCAACAGGGGTACCCATAGCGGTACCTTGAGTTTGAATGTAATGTCGTCCGTTGAATTGGAAATTATTCAGTTTGAGTGTCAGTTCTAATAGGCGCATAAGGTCTTGAGTAGGTGGCATTGGGACTTGTCGTGTATCGAGGGCTTTGCGGCATGCAGACAGGCCTTCTGAATGTGGAATATTAGTGTAGAGGGATGTAACATCTGCTGTGACTAAAATGGTTTGGGAGTTGAAAGGTGAGTATATTCTGTTCAATCCTGTGGATGTGGGTCAGTCAGAAAAACAGCAGGATACCAGAGATAACGTCACCGCGTGGCAGGCGGTGCTTATCGCTCCCAGCAAGGTGCAGCAGCAGCTGTATGGGACACCTTGCTGGCGGTTCTCCACTGATGATATGAAGGTCGCATAGTGACTGATATAAAAACCGAAAGGGTCACAGAGTTACAAGTGTATGGAAAGCCTCACTGCGTTGCCCTGATGAAGCCCCAACAAGGGCGAAACCAGGTCGGTAACTGTGAGTTTTGCATGCACTTGTGACAGTATCTGTATTTATAATCCGTAATGACGCACTGCTAGATGGTTCCTCTGGAACTTTGCAGGCAAGGCGGACGTGCATGGCGATGACGTCATGTTGTCCGCTCATTAGGTTGGAGAACCAGATTACAGATACCATTATTAGTAACTCCCAACCGCAACCAGGTCGACTCCATATGATGAGTGGATACCAGAGATAACGTCACCGCGTGGCAGGCGGTGCTTATCGCTCCCAGCAAGGTGCAGCAGCAGCTGTATGGGACACCTTGCTGGCGGTTCTCCACTGATGATATGAAGGTCGCATAGTGACTGATATATATATATATATATATATATATATATATATATATATATATATATATACGTCACCGCGTGGCAGGCGGTGCCTGTTACGGCAGGCGGTGCCTGTAACAGGCGGCAGGCGGTGCCTGTAACAATATATATATTGTTACGTGCTCCTCCCCGACCCCCTGGTCGCGATGTACCTCCGAGTCCCGAGAGGAGCCACGGCAGAAAAATATGTTATTCTGTGTCAGAAATGAATAGTTAAACCACACCAATGATTTATCAACCAACAAATATTGTATTAAAAAGCACACAAGAATAACGGTACAACAAATAGCAATCAAAAGGTACACTCAATACATCTTATGATGGTACCATCATCTAGCATAGGATAACTCACGGTGTTCCAAGTGAGTGGAAAAACCTTCCCCAATGTCTCTATATTCCCGTCCTCAAGACGAGGTTGACTCGCTCCAGCGATCGCTAGAACAATGTCCAATCGAGACCAGAATCCCGTGCGGATGGCAAGGGCAGTCGCACCGCCGAAGCAGCTCTCAGGCGTAGGCGGTCGAAGCGACGCAAAAAGTCATGTGGTCCAAAACCAAAAGCAAACTCGTGGCGGAATGGGAAATCCCAAAGGCCCCCTCCAGATAGGAACATTACCGGTTCAGTCGGAGAACCGCCACTTAAACTTCAAACTCATTGTTGCGCACACACATCCCTGACAGACGACAGGATGGTGAAAAAGCTGATGCGTAGACGAGACCTTTTGTTGAACAAAGCGCGAGTGTCAAAATGGCTGACGGCTCTTACTGGAGTCGACACGACCCGGCGATGATTCTTCAGAATCGCAACGCCCAAACCTGACCACGCAGGTTTTTCAATCCCCTAGCGATAACACCTATCGCAGGAACTCCTTTCAAGGAAACTCAAAGTTCACTCATGACTTTCGTTCGACAACGCTCGCTACGGAGCTGGAAGCTATTCGCTTCTTGTCCGACTTCACTCGCCACGCCCTCGCCTTCTTCTTCTTCCTCCGGTTCCCGATCGGTTTCCTGTTTCATTTAAAGTTAACCCTTTTACATTTTGATAATACTAATGGCCATTTCACTTAAACAATGATAATAATAATACATAGAACCTGAAGTGTTTCCAGTGGATGAAAACCACAACAGCGGAAGTGACGAATCCGTAACAATATATATATATATGTATATATATATATATATATATATATATATATATATATATATATATATGTGAAGAATCAGCTCTTCGTTTGCAAAAGAAGTCCACAATAGCCTGGAATGGCGCAGCTTTATTAATAACCAACTTATACAGATCCGGAGGAGGCCAAGACATCTATAGCAAGAGCCAGTCTCATGCCACGTCAAGCCTTCCTCCAAACGCATTGATTCTCATTCACTTATATACGAATACGATTTATCAGAAAATCTCCGAGAGAACGAAGCGACTGGCGAGAGTCCCTCCCACCGTTATCATTCGGGGGAGTCAGCCTTTCCTTATCATTTGGACCAATTGTTTCTCTGGGCTCCGAGAAAACAGAACTGTAACTCACAAAGAGAAGAGTGTATGCTTAGCCAAACAAACCCATATATTTTATGGGTTTGTGTACATGAGTAATCCAAAGCATGTTTATACAGAGTCATGCGTTGCTGAGATTAAAACAAAATATATATAGTTAACGATAGGTTCATGTCATTCTACTAGCATTACGCAAAAACAAGCGCATGTGGGCGTGGTTTTACGACCAGCCTCGAAAAAAAGCACACGTATACAATTTGTTCAGCATGACCTCAGCGAGCCTCTCCTCATCCAAAACTAAAACGAAGCAAAAACCCTTTATTAACTTCATGAAAATAGCATTTTTAAACATCATATAAATCATAACACATTAGCACCCAACGTCTATAACTGAACTTTAGGCAATAACAAATCTACTACTTGACATATATATATATATATATATAGACATACATACATGTATATATATATATATATATATATATATATATATATATATATATATATATATATATATATATATATATATATATATATACTGAAACGCAAAAGAAACTTACCACCTTTGAAACCTTTAAATATCAACAATAAAACTGCGTGTAGTAAATGTGTGAACTTATTTGTGGACAATAGTGTCCTCACTGTCAGACAAAACGGTCACGGATGGTCACTTGAACCTTCAATGGTCACTTCATAGCACAGCTGTTGAACAGCCATTTTGACTGTCAGTGATTAGCCAAGGGGTACGGGATGATTTAAATGAGCTGCACGTGATGTCTTGAAATTGGCTTTAAAAAGGCCAGTGCAAAATGGGCATTTCAATCAACATGCCACGATTGTCAAGGGATCAACGGCAGCGTGCCCTGGGCATGCTGCAAGGCGGACTGAGCTACCGTGAGGTGGCACGTCGCCTTGGCTGTTCACACCAGACGATATCGGCCCTGGTGGACAGAGACACCCTCCACAACTCTGCAGATGACAGACCTCGATCAGGGAGGCCAAGAGTCACCACTGCAAGGCAGGACAGGCAGATGGTCCGAAGTCACCTGCGGGATCGATTCCGTCCAGCATCCCGCACTGCGGCAGAAACTCCGGGGCGTGCAAACCCACGGATCTCCAATGATACTGCACGAAGACGACTGCATGACTATGGTCTGACTGTCACAAGACCATACAGAGGCCCCATGATTACGGCTGCCCATCGCCGCAACCGACAGAGATGGTGCCAGCAGCATCAGCGGTGGACCTTGGCGCAGTGGAACAAGGTCGCTTTCAGCGATGAGTCAAGGTTCTGTGTGGACAGTTCTGATGGGCGTGAGCGTGTCTGGAGAAGAACTGGCGAGCGATATGCCGATTGTTGCGTGCGTCAAGCCAACAGGTGGGGTGGCCCAAGTGTGATGGTGTGGGCCGCCATATCGGGCCGGTACAGGACGCCACTGGTGGTTGTGGATGGGAATCTTAACGCCCAGCGGTATGTGGATAACATCCTGCGACTTCATCTGCTGCCATTCCTGCTAGACCACCCAGAACTGAGAACCTTTCAGCATGACAACGCTCGTCCCCATGCTGCTCGCTTTACCACTGCATTTCTCCAATGCGAGAACATCAACACCATGCAGTGGCCTGCGCTCTCCCCTGACCTGAATCCCATAGAGCACCTGTGGGATGAGCTTGGGAGACGCGTAGTTGGCAGGGCCAGCACACTGGCAGAGCTGCTTCAGACATTGAGGACTAAGTGGGACAGAATCCAGCAGCAATCCATCCAAAGACTGGTAGGCAGTATACGCCGACGATGCACTGCCTGTATCCAAAACAATGGTGGCCACACACGCTATTGAAAGGGGACTGACATTGCACCCTGTGCTGTTCTGCACTGTAGAACAAACTGATGAAATGGTGTATCTTGGTCAAAAACTTGACATGTCATCAATAAAATGCCAATGTTTCAATTAGCAATTGTTGGTTTGTTTTATTTTGAACTGTTACAATTTTATTACATTTCAAACAAGTGGTAAGTTTCGTGCATGACTGCAATAGTCATGCAGTCGTCTTCGTGCAGTATCATTGGAGATCCGTGGGTTTGCACGCCCCGGAGTTTCTGCCGCAGTGCGGGATGCTGGACGGAATCGATCCCGCAGGTGACTTCGGACCATCTGCCTGTCCTGCCTTGCAGTGGTGACTCTTGGCCTCCCTGATCGAGGTCTGTCATCTGCAGAGTTGTGGAGGGTGTCTCTGTCCACCAGGGCCGATATCGTCTGGTGTGAACAGCCAAGGCGACGTGCCACCTCACGGTAGCTCAGTCCACCTTGCAGCATGCCAAGGGCACGCTGCCGTTGATCCCTTGACAATCGTGGCATGTTGATTGAAATGCCCATTTTGCACTGGCCTTTTTAAAGCCAATATCAAGACATCACGTGCAGCTCATTAAAATCATCCCGTACCCCTTGGCTAATCACTGACAGTCAAAATGGCTGTTCAACAGCTGTGCTATGAAGTGACCATTGAAGGTTCAAGTGACCATCCGTGACCGTTTTGTCTGACAGTGAGGACACTATTGTCCACAAATAAGTTCACACATTTACTACACACAGTGTTATTGTTGATATTGAAAGGTTTCAAAGGTGGTAAGTTTCTTTTGCGTTTCAGTATATATATATATATATATATATATATATATATATATATATATATATATATATAATATATATATATATATATATATAATATATATATATATACATATTATATATATATATATATATATATATATATATATATATATATATATATATATATATATATAATATATATATATATATATAATATATATATATATACATATTATATATATACTAGCGGGGTCACCCGTGGGAATCCCACGGGCATGGATGTTTGTGACATTTCGACATATTGAGTTAGATGCTGCACCTGCACATTCAGTTATATAAAATGGTTACTGGCAATTGATCACATCCACAAATGATGTAATCCACACAATTTATGTACTTTACATAACGTTAATAGGAATACATGCCCGTGTAGATGGGAAACACAGTTTGTTTGAAATAAATCACAAATATCAGAAGAAAGTTTTTTAAATTTAGAACTATTCTCACTCAGAGTTAAACATCACCGTAATATTATGCGGTTGCTTCAACGTTTTCGGTGAATTATATGTCATTCCCATCTACACGGGCATGTATTCCTATTAACGTTATGTAAAGTACATAAATTGTGTGGATTACATCATTTGTGGATGTGATCAATTGCCAGTAACCATTTTATATAACTGAATGTGCAGGCGCAGCATCTAACTCAATATGTCGAAATGTCACACACATCCATGCCCGTGGGATTCCCACCCGTGGGAATCCCACGGGCATGGATGTGTGTGACGAATTGTAAATATATGTCGACTGTTATTTTAGGCGGTGTATTTTCGTTTATCATCATGGCGCGATTTTAAAAAATATATCTCTGCATTTTCCTCTCCAATACCTCCTCACACTTTACACACACACCGGCCCATGTTTACATATACACACACACACACACACACATATACACCCACACACAGATACACATACACACACACGTACATCGACACACATGCACACACACACACACACACACACACACACACACACACACACACACACACACATACACACACACACACACATATGCAAATATGTATACACATATGTATCCACATATACACATATATGCACATTATACACATATATACATCTCCACACACACACACACACACACACACACACACACACACACACACACACACACACACACACACACACATACACACACACAAAAACAGACACACACACACGTACAGACACATATTATACACACATACACACACACAGACATATATATACACATACAACAACATGCATTTTAAGGCCATTTTCCCTGCTAGAGCGGGGGTTAGCCTCCATACACATACACACACATATATACACACACACACATATGCATGCGCACACACGCGCACACACACGTACACATGTCCCACATGTATATATCCCACATCCCACATGTATATACATGTTTAAAGTGTACGTGCCCTTCCCCCCTCCCCCGCCCGGCAACGCTGGGTACTTCTGCTGGTAACGAATAAAATAAAAACGAAGAAATATCTCTCGGTTTCATGAAACTCGGTGGAATTGGATGAAATTCGCTCGGTGAATTCACTCGGTGTATTCGGTTCGGCTCGGTTCACTCGGTTTAAAGAAAAAACGATAATGTCGAAATGTTGCTGTCTGTGTCATGTTGGGCGGTGTATGATACTTGTTGGCTGTTGGGCGGTGTATGATACTTGTTGGCTGTTGGGCGATGTTGGGCGGTGATATGGTGTATTTTTTAAAATATATCTCTGCATTTTCCCGCGTTGCTGACACCGAGTCGTTCTTCATCGACTGTGTCATTCATTTTGGAAATGGAAGTTTCCACGCAACGCATGAATTGTCACGAGTCAAGAGGAAGTGTCTCGTCATCATCAAATGACAAATATATTACATTGTGAAAATTAAATATTTCAAATAAACCTATTTAAAGTGTATGCGCAAATAACTAATAAATAAAGAAACGAAGAAATATCTCTCGGTAATTTCCTGAACCATATTTTACTTCCGGCTAATAATGTTGAATGAAATAAAAACGAAGAAATATATGTCGTTTTGTGACGACTGTCATCAAAAGTAAACGGTGAATTCACTCAGTTTATTCGGTTCGGCTCGGTTCACTCGGTTTAAAGAAAAAGCGATAATGTCGACATGTTGCCGTCTGTCATGTTGGGCGGTGTATGATACATGTTGGGCGGTGTATGATACATGTTGGCGGTTGGGCAGTGGGCGGTGATATGGTGTATTTTAAAATATATATCTCTGCATTTTCCCACGTTGCTGACACCGAGTCCAAAACCATCAATAAAAATGAAATCATATGGTGAGTTAGATTGGAGATAAAGGCGTGAGAGAGACTCAATGGCCTTGAAATTACAGGCCTTTGAGAATTCATTTCGTTCTATAAACGGCAACTTTCATCGGATTTTCTTCCCGTTTTTTTTCAACCGAGTCTAAAATTATGTTAGCGACTGTGAAAAATGAAATGATATATCGAATTTGATTTGAAATAAAACTGGGAGAGAGAGCAAGACACCACGGGCCTACAAAACAGGCCTCAAAGCTATGCGACTTAATAAAATGGTGGATATTTGTTTATATGAAGCGAAGGCTCTCCCAGAATGGGTGGAGCTATGGGTGGAGCTACTCTGCAAACCGAGTAAGCCACACCCCGGACAGACGCCCAACAGATAGACAGACAGACAGAATCATCTACGGCTATTATAATATAGATATATATATATATATATATATATATATATATATATATATATATATAGATATATTCTGAGGGGAATAAATCCATATACAGTGCGTATCAAAAAAAAGGTAATCCGAATTCAAGGGGTTAATATGCAAAGGTTATTTAGTTTGACAATTTACATGTGGTTTACTAATTAAGAGGAGATCCTCAGCTTTCCATTGATACCTTCCATGCATCATTGCTGTCACACATGACCGAGTACATGTTCATTGAAAATGACAAGTTCAAATCGCATTTTTACAAGTTTGGCTAATCGGTGGAAGATAGTTTTAAATCGACGCATTACTTGTCGACTGCCAAGTTGATTATGTAAAATTGTTAAGCTGGTCTGGTAATCGTCGGTTGAGTCATCCTTTGTTTAAGATGGGCCGACAGTGTATGGGTTTAGAGACAGTCTGAGTCATTGAAAAGATGGTTCAACTTACGACTGAACAGCGGACCTTCGTGGTTACAACCTTTCACTAAACTGGAAGTTTGCAGCGAACTCGTGATGCGTTCAGGGAACGTTTCCCAGAACGGGAGCCTCCAACAGCCAAAACCATCTGGGCGAATGTTAGAAAATACCAAGAGCATGGCACTAGCCTCAACCGCAACAAGGATAATTCTGGTAGGAGGCACACTGGGCGATCGGAAATGAACATTGCGGCAGTAAGGCAGCAAGTTTTGGAGCATCCTAGGTATACCAGCGCAAGACGAAATGGGACGGGATTGCCTTCGGCATCATTCAACCGAATCATAAGACTGGACATCCACCAACATCCATTTCGGATTCACATCCGGCATCAACTTACGCCAGGGGATTTTGCCAGGAGGCTGGTGTTTGCCAGATGGTTGATAGCATGTTGTTAAGCAGATGTCAATTTCCTGTGGTATCTCGTTATCGGCGATGAAGCTGCTTTTGCCATGGATGGCAAGGTCAATACCCATAATGTTCTTGAAAAAGCACCGACAGGACAACCCCCGGAATTTAATTTTGACACCAACATGAATCGACAAAAGTGGACTGTTTGGTTGGGACTTTGTGGAAGTGGTCAGGTGATCAGGCCATTTTTCTTTCAAAGGAATGTCAATGGTAACAGGTATCTGCAGATGAACAATGATGAAGTTTTACCGCAGCTGGAGGAGAACTTTGAGCGACAGGTTTGTGGCGTCTTCAGATATCTCTGGTGGGCCCAAGACGGCGCCCAAGCATATCGTCTTATCGCTGTCCGAGATCAACTGAGGGAACTCTTTGAAGACCGAGTCATCGCCCTCAACCATGCAGTGGAATGGCCGCCAAGATCACCTGACCTCACACCATGTGATTATTTCCTTTGGGGACATTTAAAGAACAAGGTGTTCGTAACTCCTCCCCGTGATCTTGACGAATTGCAGGGCCGTATTCGACATGAAGTGGATTCTTTGCGCAATGACCCGGCTATGGTGAGACGAGCAGTTCAGGGCATGCTCTGCCGCTGTGAGCTTTGTGTTGAAAGGGGAGGTGGACATGTTGAAGGTGTGGGTGCATAAAAGCCAATCATTCCTGAGAAAAGTTCACATCTGACGTTCATTTTGCACCAATTATCCTGACTTGCATCGATTAGCCAAACTTGTAAAAATGCGATTTGAACTTGTCATTTTCAATGAACATGTACTCGGTCATGTGTGACAGCAATGATGCATGGATGGTATCAATGGAAAGCTGAGGATCTCCTCTTAATTATTAAACCACATGTAAATTGTCAAAATAAATAACCTTTGCATATTAACCCTTTGAATTCGGATTACCTTTTTTTTGATACGCACTGTATATATACACACTAGCAAGGTACCCGTGCTATGCATGGGTGGAAAGCCAAAATAAAGCAAACAATGTGGAAACGATGAATGCTAAACCATGGAACCAATAAATCCCACATTCCTGTGCCACCTTCAGTTGAACATCAGACATTGACAGCCGGTTCGTGAATGACTTGGGTAAAAAATGGCGAATGGGAAACGATGAACCAATAAATTCCACATTCCTGTGCCACCTTCAGACGAACGTCAGACATTGACAGCCGGTTCTTGAATGACTTGGGTGATAATAAAAAGTACCCTGTCTGAATGGTTCTATCCCAAGTCAATGGCGAATCTTCATATGGCAAATCCTCGAATGTCATGTTAAGAATGTAGAAACCCTCACGTCATTTCCTCATTCATATTTAAACTCAATATCTCTATTTTCATTACAAACAGCATCATTCCAATCATAAATGAATACTACTAAAAACGGTACCCACCCTATTGGCAGGGCTTCAATTAGGAGGCCCAAATGAAAAGGGGAAATATCAGAAATTGAAGGCTTTTTTATTTATTTTAAACGACTTGTGTAAACATCCGTTAAATCACATCACGTGCAAATCATCAAAATCTAAACAGTATTTGTAGAATTTCAATAAAAGCCACATCACTGTTCATATCGGTAAATATTATTCCATCGTGTTTGGAAAACTGGATAATTGGAAAAATGGAAATTGGAAAAACTTGGAAAATTGGGAAAAAAATTGGAAAAACAATATAGCCTATTTTACTCCAGGGATTCCCAGGATTACCCACCCAAAATTTCGTTGCGATTGGTTCAGCCGTTTTTTCGGTACCTGGAAACGGAAATAAAGACAGACAGACAGACATTTGGTGAATTATAGTAAGATAACAAAATACTGTTTTAAATCACGATTGTATTGAGATATTATCAAACCATTGTCTTCATCTGTTCACTTCCGGTTTCAGGGTTCCTATCGAATCAATTTCAAAATCATAATTTTATTGAGGAATTCATGAAATCTCCTACCTACCTTACAACATCTGCTGGGACCCCAAAACGTTCCACAGAAGGTTTGGCGGCGCTATCCCCAAAACCGAGGGAGTAGTTTGGGGATGGACAGACAGACAGATATTCCTGTTTTATGATATACTAGCTGAGGTACCCGGCTTCGCCCGGGTTGAATAAGAATAAGACAAATATATGATGAAAAGAACATGTATATTTTAGAGCAATATCACAGTACATTTCCTACATGACGTTTTGTCAATTTTCAATTTCTCAAAACCTCTTGGTATACAACATTTCTGGTTTTCTTACTTGGTGCCAAGACATAAAGATTGCTTGGTTTTCCAACCCTCGAGCAGCCCACGTACAGCTGGCCATGGGAAGTACCCGGCATTGCCGGGCGGGGGAAGGGAGGGGAGGAGGAAGTGGAGGGGAGGGGAACGGGGGGAGGGGAGGAGAGGGTGGGGAGGGGAGAAGAGGGGGGGAGGGGAGAAGAGGAGGGAGGGGGAGGAGGAGAGGGGAGAAGAGGAGGGAGGGGGAGGAGGAGAGGAGAGAAGAGGAGGGAGGGGGAGGAGGAGAGGGGAGGGGGGAGGGGGGGAGGAGAGGGGGGAGGAGAGGGGGGAGGGGGAGGCGGGGGGGACGGGGGAGGGGGACGGGGGAGGTGAGGGGGGAGGGGGGTGAGGGGGAGGGGGAGGGGGGAGGTGAGGGGGGAGGGGGAGGGGGAGGGGGAGGGAGAGGAGGGAGGGGGAGGGGAGGGGGGAGTGGAGGGGAAGGGGGAGGGGGGAGGTGAGGAGAGGGGGGAGGGGAGGGGAGGGGGGGAGGGGAGGGGGAGGGTGAGGGGGGAACGGCTAGCTTGGCAAGCGATAGCAGGCTTTTTACTTTTATTTTTACCTCAATGAGGGCTATATATATAGTCCGTGCTTGGAGTCTTCAAGTTCAACATAAAGTTTTTTTATGAAAAATAATGCAGATGTATAACAATCCACCAATGCAAGTTCAGAAATGAATGCAGATCCTTTACTTTGCGATACAAACGCAATTCCCGCCATTTCCACTCACGATCGAGGCCTCCACAGTCCACAGTGACCGCGCCTCTTCTTCCTCCTACAACTTCGTCTCACTTCTTTCACTCAAAATGCACGAAATTCTGCCGCATGAAATTATGTAGAGGCCTCGTCGGGGGGGATATAAGGTAGATAAGGAAGGCATTGTAACAGAAGAATCAAAATAAAAGTGGAAGGAACATAAGGAAATGGGAGCTATTCTGGACCCACAGCCAAACCCGACAAACCATTGCAATACACCCCGAACGTCTAGCGCCGCCACAAACTACACCATGGAATTGCAGCTGGCGCGGTTTTTTTAAACCATTGATATTAAAATAAAACGTAGCCTAAAACCACCGGGATTTTATGCTGATATGTATATATCTATATATATATATACTAGCAGAAGTACCCGGCATTGCTGGGAGGGGGAGGGGGAGGGGAGGGGGAGGGGGAGGGGGAGGGGAGGGGGAAGAGGAGGGGGAGGGGGAACGGGGAGGGGGGGAGGGGAGGAGAGGGGGGGGAGGGGAGAAGAGGGGGGGGGGGGAAGTACCTGGCATTCCGTGTATAAACGTGAGGGAGAAGAGGGGGGGAGGGGGGAGGGGGGGGAGGAGAGGGGGGGAGGGGGAGGGATGGGAGAGAGGAGAGGGGTGGGAGGGGGGAGGGTAAGGGGCAGGGGGGAGGGGGGAGGGGGGAGGCGAAGGGGGAGGGGGGTGGGGGAGGTGAAGGGGGGAGGGGGGTGGGGGAGGCGAAGGGGGGGAGGGGTGGGGGGAGGGGAGGGGAAGAGGGGAGGGGGGGGAGGGGGAGGGGGAGGGGAAAAGGGAGGGGTACGGGGAAAAGGGAGGGGGAGGGGGAAAAGGGAGGGGGAGGGGGAAAAGGGAGGGGAGGGGGGGAAAGGGAGGGGTAGGGGGAAAAGGGAGGAGGAGGGGAGAAGGGGAGGGGGTAGGGTGGAGGGAGAAGAGGGGGGAGGGGGAGGGGGGAGGAGAGGGGGGGAGGGGGAGGGGGAGGGATGGGAGAGGAGAGGGGTGGGAGGGGGAAGGGAGGGGGAGGGGAGGACAGAGGGGGGGAGGGGGAAGGGGGGAGGGAAGGTGAGGGCTAGTCAACAATGACGTTGCAGTTCTCATGGTCGGAGAGCAGCACAACAATCGCGACATCGTCCTGAATCTTCGCAACAGCACGAAGTGGATTTTTGGAGACTCACCGATCTTGTGACGCCCTCCAGTACCGGCGTTGCCGGGTGGGGGAAGGGAGACCCGTACATTCCCAACCCGTACATTCGCACTCTCGACTCAAGCTCACTCGGACAAAAGCCTCGCACAAATTACACCGTGAAGGCCCAATGGCCATGTCTATGCCACAAATCAAGTACGTGAGCGAGTCGGGCGCACTGAATTGAAAATATATAGAATGCTCATACTCCATGAAAAGTGAAGCCAACTGGCGGCGGGGATGGAATAACTCACATTATTTCAACCTGAGAGGTGTTTCACCTCGCTCCGGTGGATTTACCTGCCGATGCGCTTATTACTTGGATTTGTCCCAATGGAGCAAGGTGATTAAGAGGTCAAAGGATACCAGATTCAACGACTCTGAAGTTCAGCTACATCTTAGCTCAGCCACAGCTAAATACAAAATACAACACAAAAATACAACACAAACACAGCTAAATACAACACAAACAAACTCAGCCACAGCTAAATACAACATTTTTTTTATTTTTTTTTACTTTACTTTAAACACTTATCGCAGACTCATGCAGCACACTCAATTGGTTGTGCTTATTCGGAACATCACGTGATCGCTCTGAGCGAATCAGCGCGCTGCTCTGCCACCAGTCAGAATCCGTGAATAATATTCCTCGCTGAAAAAAAAATCTATGTGAAACATGCTACTATCTATGCTAAATCATGCTAAATCATGCTAAATGCTAATCATGCTAAAATAAAATCTATGCTACTTGCTGGCGGCAGGGAACATCACGTGATCGCATCACGAACATCATTCGTGATCACGTCATCACGTGATCGTTATCAATGAGCGCGAATGAGCGAATCAGCGCGCTGCTCTGCCACCGATTCAGATTCGCTGATAAAAAATATGGATCTAAAGATGAAAGAAAAAAAAACCTATGTGGTGTGAATGGCAATGTTCCTCGCTGAAATGTGAAAAAACGCATTCGCTTTTCGCTCTGAAATACGTGCGAACGCGTAACTGAGTTAATGGCGGCAAGGAACATCACGTGATCGCTCTGAGCGAATCAGCGCGCTGCTCTGCCACCTGTCAGATTCGGTGCATAATATTCCTCGCTGAAATGCGCTGAGGTAAAAATATGGTAAAAAAATATTATGGAAGAAATTTTTAGGTCGGCCATGTTCTTCCCAGGCTCATTGGCCATGTCTGTGCCAAATATCAAGTACGTGAGCCTCTCCGTTTAGGAGTCTACCGGTAACATTACACACACACACACACAAACTGTGTTTTATATATATATAAAATATTATGTCTTATATATATATATATATATATATATATATATATATATATATATATATATATATATATATATATATATATATATATATATATATATATATATATATATATATATATATATATATATATATATATATATATATATATACTGTATATATATATATATATATATATATATATTATATATATATATATATATATATATATATATATATATATATATATTATATATATATATATCTGTCTTATATATATATATATATATATATATATATATGCAATATTATATCACAGAACATTTTCATGACTATTTTGTGCATTTATATTCTTGTTTCATTCATGCCTCTATTTCACAATTCCAAATTTACAATCTACTGCATGCACTATTGCTCTATTTGTGGACACTTTTAGCTGAAAATACTTATTTTTTAAATAAATGTATCAATCCACTTTTGAATAAAAGCAACCTTTTGAACTGCCGTCATGATAAAGAACCAGAAACGTTTAAAGGAATGCTTTGGATGCCTTTCAGAGGGATTTTACATCGGTGAAGATGAACACCCTAAATGTCAATTCACATCAACACAAGTAAATCGTCGAGCTCACCCCATACATTTTATGAGATAAAAAAAATAACAAATTGTCATTTTATCCACACAAATATCGACCAAAGTTCGGGTATGTTTAGTCCTCGCTGTATTTTCAACCGATGATATTCTGTTCTGTGCCGGATGGTCATTTGCTGTACATTGAAAGCTCATAAATATCAAATTTTTTAAAAAGTGCATTTCTTTAACTTCAACATTAAGTTACATGTCTGTGCCATATATGATTCAAAGCCGCGTCCTTGTTACGAGATCGTTACGAAATGCAATTCGGCTCATGCAACTTTAACTGGAAACTTTTTTTTTATCTCCAAACAATTCTGTATTGGCTATCATTTTCCGGAACGTCACAAACATTAAGCACAGTATGATTCGAAACCGGCTGCCGCACTTATTTTTACTAAATATCTTTTGCCACCAGGGTGCCCGAGCGATATCGGAAAACGTCTGCCTGGAGGAGCAGAGGCTGTCATTACCATGGCAATTTATTTGGCATGAAGTGACAAGTGACTCTTTATTGCTAACTTCACAGAGTTTCCTAATGACTTGTTTTGGTGCGGAAAGTTACTTCTCACATTAATGTGTCTACATCTCAGGGGGAAAACAACTTTGCGACCATAGCCATAATGGAGAATTTATGAAGTGGAAAGAAATAAAATTTCGGTGCATATTAACTTGAAAATGGCAGCATAATAAAGCAACGTGAAGTTGATTAGAGCAATTTGTGGTGATGACTTTAATTTTTGCTGGGTTATACATTGTTTACTCTGAACATGCTTTGCCCCATGAAGTCTCGAAGTTGCATTTGATTTTTATTACGGCAAAAAGCCATTCTAGCATGCACTGGTAAGGCAACATAATGGACTATAACGCTTAATAGCTTAAAGCATCTGAGCAAATAAGGGCATCATATGCTGATTTCCCTCATCAGCCTTCCTGCCTTATTTCACTGACGCAAGGCTCTTTGCGATTCAAAACTTGCATCTCTTTCACTCGCCTTTGCAAAAGAGTTTCGTTTCATTTGACGGAGTACTTTCTCTCTGGTTATTCTGCTTTCTGTACATGCTATAACTTTTCAAGCCAACTCATTTCTGCTATTTAATATTGAATTATTAAAACTAGCAACGGTACCCGCCCTACGGGCGGGGCTTCAATTGGGAGGCCCAAATGAAAAGGCAAAATATCAGAAATTGAAGGCTTTTTTATTTTAAACGATTCATATAAACCTCCGTTAAATCATATCACACGCAAATCATCAAAATCTAAACAGTATTTGTAGAATTTCAATAAAAGCCACATCACTGTTCATATCGGTAAATATTATTCCATCGTGTTTGGAAAAAGTGGAAATTTGGAAAAATTGGAAATTGGAAAAATTTGAAAATTGGAAAAAAAAATGGAAAAACAATATAGCCTATTTTACTCCAGGGGGTCCCAAGATTACCCACCCAAAATTTCGTTGCGATCGGTTCAGCCGTTTTTGCAGTACCTGGGAACAGGCAGACAGACATTTGGTGAATTATAGTAAGATTATAAATAGGTTGTGGCAGGATGTCCTAGAGGTATGCACAATTGGATGGCCTAGATCTTGAGGTATGCCCCAGCTACAGTGTCATCCCAATGTTTCACAGGCTAGGTGATTCTGAAGCCTGAAGGGTCAGAATGTGAAGTGGTTCGTTCAATTAAAAAAAAAACTTATAAATATTGCCAATTGGTTGTGTTTTTGTGTAAGGGTTGCCAGGGTGGCCTAGAGTACGCACACTCATATCTAAGCTGTCTTGCCTGGGTTCGATTCCATCCCAGCTATAAACTGCCATCCCGGTGTTTTACAGGCAGGGTGATTCATCAATGTGTGTGTGTCGTCCCTCGGATGGACGTTAAATTGGGCGACCTGTCTGCTGGCATTGGTTGGTGGACATTAAACATCCCACGGTGTTCTTCGCTAAGAGCAGGTGGGTTATCTCTGGCACCATTAACAAATGATAAATTCCTGCTCTAACCTATAGGGGTCACTGTAAGTCACACAGCGGTGCTCCCAGTAATTATGCAACATGCAGTCTTGTGATGCATACAAAATAAGAAGAAAATTACCTTCAAATTCTGACTACTTCATATTTACTCATTATTTATTATTATTATTATTAGTAGTAGTAGTAGTAGTAGTAGTAGTAGTAGTAGTAGTAGTAGTAGTAGTAGTAGTAGTAGTAGTAGTAGTAGTAGTAGTAGTATCATGGACCCACAGAAGATCCACACAAGGTAAAATGTGAGTTGAAGTCCTCAACTCTCCCCCCTCACAAATCCCAAGTCATCAACCCCACTCCCAACCCCAAGTACTCAACCTCCCCCTCCCGTCCTTATGGCTTAGAAACTCATTAACCACCCCAACAAATCAAAACTCCTCAATCCCCCACTCCAAACCAAACACAGAAACCGCGATCGAAACAGCAACAGCATGGCTCCCACATGTCATATCCCATCACGGTTTCCTGTCCAACTCACAATCTCACAAGATATGAGGAAACCCGTGGAATTGCAGCTCTAAAGTGACCATGAGCAGCCTAATTGTGCCAATAAACAACCCTAAACCAATTCTCTTCTTCCTGAAGCATAAGTAAGTTACCAATTTACATTGAGTCTATTTGGTCGTTTCCATAGAAAGTCGTTAACATATTATGGGACAGTAGTCAATTTAAATTGCGGTAGTCCAATATAACCAATCCAATATAATATGTGTAAATACATTGTTTCAATCTTGTTCTGTATTCATTTGTTTAATATTTGTTTCTAATATGTACTTAAGTGAAGGATAAGTTAATTTAGGGTAACCAACATTTTTCTCTGGCAACGCATTCCCCCCATTATAACACTATGTTTATGGGAAAGTCGTATTCGTATAACGTCATTTCAAATAACGTTGCAGTTTTTAGGAATGCACAACAACAACAACAACAACATGCATTTTAAGACCATTTTCCTTGCTACAGCGGGGGTTAGCCTTGCGGTCCCCATGACAATCTCCTCCATTTTGCCCTATTTTCTGCATCTCTCCTTGTTAACCCCCTTGCCCGCATTAGGAATGCACCCACGACGAAAATCAACAACTTGTTTTATACACGTCATTAAAAGTAAATAATAGCAGGTATTTTCTTTCACAATCTTGGAACATTCCCTGAACTCCTCGAAGAAAAACGTTTATAATGACATGAGCTTTATGGTGCCCGTCCAAGTCATTGAAGAAAACATTGACAGAAACCGACTGCTGTCTGAGTCGCTCCCGGAAAATTTTTTAAAAAAACCCGGGTTTAAAGCAAAGAAAATGCTCACTGCTTATGTGTATATCTTATACAGTGGTTATATGCTTGGATAGATTCCAATTGCACGTATCCATATGCTGACACTAGAGGCCTGAAGCCTAAGGACGGAAGAATGAGGCCTATACTTACTGTGGCCTTCACAAGGCCTGTGATTCCTATCGCTTCAAACCTTTTGATATTCGATGATACTTTTAACAGTTGGCTTCAGCGTTTTACACTGAAGGGAAAACGTATAGGGAGGGCATGGCGATTGTGAATATGACAGCAACGAAGATGTCTTTGGCGACACATATAACCAACATGGCAGCCACATGATTTTTCAAGGTACAATTGTGGGTGGAGTCAGGCAAGCTGTCCAACCAATGGGTGGAAAGGAATGTTTAACATGGACAGATGAACAAGTGTATTATTATATACTAGCCGAAACCCGTGGAACATCCATGGAAGGGAGGATGTGGTGTATGGATAGAGTGTACCATTATGGATGGCATAGGGGATTTGCTTGTCCGAGTAAGAGTTAGGAAGAAAGATGAGAATGAAGAGTGCGTATATGAACAACGATCGCCGACACCGGCACAAATGCACGCTCTGGATTGTCCACTCAGTGGATGGCTTGCTTTCGCTTTCGCCTGTCCAATCAGCGGACGGCTTGCTTCGCCTTCGCCCAGCAGACGCCAATACGATGGCGTCATAAGATGGCGTCGTATCGGTAGTTAATCGGATGCTTTTGGGCCCCAACGTCGGCTAATTCAGATTTTTCGAGTATGGCTGTACGTGATAAACAAAGAGCGCGGTTCGTAGATCGTAAATCCATTAGTGCCGTGGGCATCGGGTCACTGGGTGCGGCGTAAAAGGGATAACAAAGTCGAGTCCTTACGCTATTATTATATAGATTATTATTAGTTGTAGTAATGTTATTATTATTACTAGCAACGGTACCCGCCCTATGGGCGGGGCTTCAATTGGGAGGCCCAAATGAAACGGCAAAATATCGGAAATTGAAGGCTTTTTTATTTTAAACGATTTAAGTAAACATCCGTTTAATCATATCACACGCAAATCATAAAAATCTAAAAAGGAATTTGTAGAATTTCAATAAAAGCCACATCACTGTTCATATCGGTAAATATTATTCCATTGTGTTTGGAAAAATTGGAAAAATTGGGGGAAAAAAATTGGAAAAACAATATAGCCTATTTTACTCCTGGGGGTCCCAGGATTACCCACCCAAAATATCGTTGCGATCGGTTCAGCTGTTTTTGCGGTACCTGGGAACAGACGGTCAGACAGACAGACAGACATTTGGGGACAGACGGACAGACAGACATTTGGTGAATTATAATAAGATAAGCCAACGAGTAATATATAGTATGTAAAATGTGTAAATCTTTCAATTCTTTTTATTCGTTTTAAAAATGGTTCATGGTTCCGATTTGTGCACGTGTCGCTGATCAGAACAATGATTAAATCGATTTATGCATTTAACACCCTGCAACGAGATAATCTATTTGCCAGCAGGTGTTAACTAGGTGAGCACTCGTATCGCACCTTTTTGTAAATGAATTTGCTGCATGGAAGCCTCTCACACCTTTCATTGTGTGTGCTGTTCCTTGGATGGACGTTAAACTGGGTGTCCTGTCTGCTGGCATTAGTTGGTGGACGTCAAGGAACCCACTGTGTCCTTCGCAAAGAGTAGGCGAGCTATTGCCGGAATCATGGCCAAATTCCAATTTCTTGCCATAACTACTGCTGGGAAGGCAATGGCAAACCACCCGGCATAATCCTTGTTCAGGAAGCTGCTTTGGCAGCACAGACCTTCTGTGAAGAGTATGGTACATCAGAGAGAGAAAGAGAGAGATGATAAGAAACAAACACAAGGTCCATCAGAATTTTAAAATGTATGAAAATTGGATTATCATACAGCATTGGAGTACGAGTAAAGACATGGAGTACACCATAGTAAACTGTAGTTTCAATGGAATTGTGTGTAATAAAAGAGGGATAACACGAAGGATGTGTAACTGCATCGACTCTACTCCAGTATGGACATGAACACCCTTTCAGAACATTTTGGTATTTACTTTCACAATGGCACAATGCTGAAGTTGTCAATATTTTCATCAATGATAATGCCAAAGGTTGTGATCGATCCAGGCTTCCTTGTTCCTTGACTATCTGTGACGGATTATAATTTGTCATTTTAAGACTGACTTATAGCATGTAATACTCCTGTTCTTCTGGTACAGTCCAAGCCAACAGTCGATACAACTGATCACATGACATACTTTTTCAATTTTAATGCTCTTAGATAAATAATTTTTGAAATTTTATTGATACATATAAATTATAGAGTTCATAGAACACCTTACCCCATACAGTCTTGAGAAACTTACAGAAAACGTACAGAAGTGTCCATGTGTTTTATACTCCCCCCCCCCCACCCCCAATCCCTCCTTCCCATGCCTACTCCCCCCAAGCCCTCTCCCTCCCACAGATCTTCCGTTGTCCCTGTTCTCTGCTGTTGTACTTGGTGCTTCCCTCTCTCTCCCCATCTTGTCTCCCGCTCCCTTTATTGTATGTTTTGTGTGTCCGTTTTTTTGTGTGTGATTGATGTTAGCTCTTACACGAGCCTCGTTCTTGTATACAAAAAACAAACAAACAAACAAAAAAACAAGGACAGGGGCGAGGTCTGCGAGCAGAAAATTTGATTGGTCATGATGATGACGTAAAATGCTGTATTATCTTGTCCAAGTACTGGGAAATGAAAGATTTTGGAATTGCCAAAAGGTGATTTGTGCTCTCGTGTTCAAGTATATAATTCAATAGAAATAAAATGAAGATTTTGAAGGTTGTAGAAAAAAAAATCGCAACCGTGTCCGAAGAAAGCGGTTCAGTTTAGCATTTTAATATGAAGTAGGAAACACCTAGAAATGAATGAAACCCTTTAGAATTACCTTTTATAATGCATTAAAGCCCTTTATGATTACCCTTTAGAACGCTTTTGAATTAACCCTTATAACTCATTAGAATGACCCTTTATAATTAATTACCCTTTGGAATCACATATAATTACCTTTAAAAACCCTTTCGTATTTCCCTTTTATAATTACCCTTTAGAACCCATTAGAATTACCCTTTAGAATCCATTATAATTAACCTTTAGAACCCTTTAGAATTACCCTTCAGAAGCCTCTAGAATTAAACTTTAAAACCCTTTAGAATTAAACATGGTGGGTTTGAATGGTTCTTCTTCATTTTGACGGATGGATGGATGGAAGAACATGGCCAAATATTTAAGCGGCTTTTCCAGTTAAAAAATTGGAAGTTTACCGCCATTGCTGCAACGTCCTTTACAGCACCTTATTTATTAAGTTACATAAGTTCTTCACGCTTGTTGTTTGTGTACTTTATGACGTCATTAAAACCAGTAAGTTTCCTGTTTGGAATGATTTTCAATTTTGTTTGTCTGCCAGAGAGGCAGACAGAGTAAATATATTACCTCATTCTTCTGCACATGTGTGATTGGGCTCAATTTGGGATGAAACAGATTTGTTTTCTCATTCATATTCCAATTCACATTGAAAATATAACATTCAATTGAGATTTAATTGTTCGTCGATCATGAACTGGTGTTGGTAGACAGACAGACAAACAGACAGACAGACAAACTGAAACAATTGCTGAACCAAGCTTTTCGCTTTAATGTGTGGGGTAAATATCAGACAACATGCCATTGGGACAAATTATTTAAAGTGAGGAAGAGTTGATAAACTTTTCTTTTTTGTGCCACTAGTCAATACCCCCTCCCTCCGGCAGGGATCAGTTGTTCATCAACTTGCACCATTGCATGTGTTCAGGTGAAAATCGTGAGTCGGCTCCCCACAAGTAGGAAGGTGTGGGGAGGGGGGAGGGAAAGAGGGGCGAGGGGATTTATTTCATGTCCCTCATCTGACCCTGGGTATCCCAAGCACAAATGCAAATGTTGGTGGATTTTGGCCAAGCCGTTTCTGATTCCACGAGGAACAGACATACAAATGCACAGACATTGCCTTATTTTAGTTACCTGTAGATTGCAGTGGCTTCTGTTTGCACATCAGTTGACCAATTCTCATCTGTTCCATGACTTCACTGAGAGTGGTGTGCTCCAGGTTATGGTGGAGTGTTCTGCTGTGTTTTTAAATCATTCTTTTCCGACAAATATATATGCTCATGGAAGAACTGAACTATAGAGCATTGAGGCTCGAATTTGTGCAGGCAGTGGTAAAAGAAGAGAAGGTAGATAGACTCACATAGGAAGATTAAATGAGAGGATAGTCCCTGTGGATAAATTATTGTTGGAGAATTAACTGAATTAACACGTTGAATTGTTTGGAAAAAGGCCTTTACCACAATGCCATGGTTGGAGGTTCATGATCCAACTCCTCAGGCAGTCGGAATGATGGCACTTGAAGTCAAAACAGAAGAAATAAAAGGGTTGTTGGGGTGAGAAGATATTGGAATGTCTACAGTCACGTGAAAAAGTAAGTACACCCCATGTAAAGTTTTGAATTTTTCAACATATTTCAACATACAGCTATTTGATCTTCATTTCATCAATATTGATAGATAAAGGTGATATAATATAACAAATATCATGAAACATTTACATTTTGTAGTCCATTGTATAATTTATATCAACATAAATGCAAATTTCGCATGTGGAAAAAGTAAGTACACCCTTGGCTCTAATAGGTGGTATTGCCCCCTTTGGCAGAAACAACCTCAAGTAGGCGTTTCTTATAACTGTCTACCAGTCTCTGACATCGACTGGGAGAAATTTTTGCCCACTCCTCCATGCAGAATTCTTTCAGCTGTGCGATGAATGAGGGGTTTCTTGCATGCACAGCTCGTTTCAAATCCTCCCACAACATCTCGATGGGATTTCGATCCGGGCTTTGACTTGGCCATTCCAGAACCCTCCATTTCTTTCTTTTCAGCCATTCCTTGGTGGAGTTCCTGGTATGTTTAGGGTCATTGTCATGTTGCAAGGTCCACCTTTGGTTGAGCTTCAACTTTCCGACAGATGGCCTCACATTATCCTCAAGCACCCTCTGGTACAATGAATAATTCATAGTGGATTCTATGATGGTGAGCTGCCCAGGCCCTGATGCAGCAAAGCTGCCCCAAACCATAATATTTCCACCACCATGCTTTACAGTTGGTATCAGGTTCTTGTGGTCAAATGCTGTCTTTGGTTTTTGCCGAACATGTCTTCTGGTACTGTGGCCAAATAGCTCTACCTTTGACTCATCTGTCCAGAGCACATTGTTCCAGAAGTGTTCGTCTTTGCCTAGGTGTTCATTGGCAAACTTTTGTCTTGCCCTGATGTTCTTTCTGGACAGCAAAGGTTTCCTCCTGGCACACCTCCCATGTAGATCAAATTTGTGCAGCCTCTTTCTAAAGGTAGACTCGTGCACTTTGACATCAACAGTGGCAAGAGCTACCTGTAGGTCCCGTGATGACATTCTGGGGTTCTTAGACACTTCTTTCAGCATCTTGCGGTCTGTTCTCGGGCTGAACTTGCTGGGGCGGCCTGGCCTGAACAAGTTGGCAGTTGTTTGGAATCTTCTCCACTTGTAGATGATCTTCCAGACAGTCGAATGATTGATTTCACCTTGTTTGGAGATCTTTTTAAATCCCTTCCCAGACTCGTAGGCATATATAACCTTCGTTCTGAAGGCCTCAGAGAGCTCTTTTGATCTAGGCATGGTGACGCCGCACACATCAACAACAAAGAGCAAACCAAACGAAATGTCTGAGGTTTAAATAAGACAGGTTCCTCCAAGATCCTCTCTAACGATGTTCTAATCATTTGCACCTGAGCTGGTGCACCTGATTCTAATTTTAGGTATTTGAAGTAGTGATAAATGTAGGGGTGTACTTACTTTTTCCACATGCGAAATTTGCATTTATGTGTATTTAAATTATACAATGGACTACAAAATGTAAATGTTTCATGATATTTGTTATATTATATCACCTTTATCTATCAATATTGTTGAAATGAAGACCAAATCGCTGTATGTTGAAATATGTTGAAAAAGTCAAAACTTTACATGGGGTGTACTTACTTTTTCACGTGACTGTATATAACTAAAGACAGAATAATAGATGGCATCACTGTTGTTGGGGGTGACGCTGGGGCAAAAGAGATCATAAAGGATGTTCCGAAATGGCGCACACAGCCATAGGTACTCCAACATCAGTGGATCACATAGACTTGCTATGATGAAGAATTTGATGGACATTGACAGTGATGCCGCACCTCCTCTCCTGGCCTTTCACTAAATTGGACAGGATGAAGCTGGAGGAAGAGATTAACGGGTCAGATATGTCCATCTAAACTCTAAAGGAATGTTTTGTGTTACTCACCAAGTCTTTTGCACCGTTGGCATCTGACAGAAGAGGTCAGCAATATTGGTGTGAAATCTTCCAGTGTTGGTGAATCAAGTAGTCATAGCTGGAGTTTGAAAGGCAGAAGTAGATTGGGTGTGAGGCAGTGGCAGAGGAAGGGTAGAGACAGCTTGAGGAAGTTTGGGAAGGGTGGAGGAATAGGAGCTGAGAGTGAGCTGAGGATAGCATTCGAATGGGATGGTGAAAGATTCCTGACTTTGCAGTTATGCAATGGCAGTGGTATTTCCATCGTACCACTCGCAGCGAACTTTCAGTCCAGATTTCGCAGATTGTCCAGACTATGGTTTAAAAATTATCATTGCTGTTGAGTTATTTTTCTTTATCTTATCTTCTATCTCATCCTGTGTCTTGTCTGCTATTTCCTTTTTTACATAACGGTTATTTAAAAAAAAAATTGTATATGTATCATGACTTTGCTTTTTTCACAGAAGCAGTTGCTCAGGAAGATATAAATCGGTGCATGCCATTTATTCTTGCCATTTTACTTGTCCTTAATTGATTTTTCGTCTTTTAGTTTACTTTGTTTGCTGTTTCTGTTATTAAAAAGTTGCCATCACGATTTATATCTTCACCCTGCGCCCGCAAAGCAAAAACCGGGGTTAGGCGATCGGTTGCGTGCATACGTACGTACGTATGTTGTCGGTACGTACGTGTCTGCATTTTAAAAAATTATTTTCTTGGCAAGCTTTGGTCCGATTGACACAAATTTTGCACCATTGGAGGGCTTCTTCCTGTATAATTTTTTTAGTAATAATTATGACATCATAGGTCACGTGGTATGACCATATGACGTCATAGACGCCATCTTGGAAAAAACCGTGAACCTCTATATCTCCAAAACCGCTCAATGGAAAAAAATTGAGACATGACTCATTGTCAAGTTCTCCCCATGGGGAATAAGATATGTTAATGATGACGTCATCGTTGCCTTCATTATGACATCATAATTCGACAAGTACAATGCTTGATCCGATCAGTATAAAAAATATTTTCACTAGAGCTGTTAGTCCGATGGACACGAAATTTTCACCATAGGAGTGCCTCCTCCTATACATTTTTTTTTACGATAATTATGACGTCATATGTCTTGTGGTCGAGGCGCCATCTTGGCAAAACCGAAAAATGTGGCACCTCTATATCTCTGACACCGCTCCATGGAAAAGTTTGAACCATGGCTCATCCACAGGGTAAAAATATGTGTTATTAATGATGACGTCATTGGTGACTTAATTATAACGTCATAATTTGACAGGTACAACACTTAATCCAATAATTTTGAAATTTATTGAGCGTGATCTACGCAACAATTATTTTGGAGAATGTATTTTGGAATATGATGTCATCGGTCACGTGGTCTGGCAGCCAGATTGGATCAAAGGAAAAAAAACCGTTAAAAAACAAAAGGGTTGTTATAGAATTGTGTAGTACAGTGTGTACCATGCTCTTCACAGAACGTCAGTGCTGCCCAGCAGCTTCCTGAACAAGGGTTATTCTGGGTGGTTTGCCATTGCCTTCCCAGCAGTAGTTAAAGCAGGAATTTGGAATTTGGCCATGGTGCCGGCGATAATTCACCTACTCTTCGCGAAGGGCACAGTGGGATCTTTACCGTCCACCAACTAATGCTGGCAGACGGGACACCAAATTTAACGTCCATCCAGGGAGGGCACACACATTGTTGAATCACCCTGCCTGTCAAACACCGGGATGGCAGTTTATAGCTGGGTTGGAATCGAACCCAGGCAAGACAGCTTGGATGTGAGTGTGTGTACTCTCGGCCACCTTGGCAACCCTTACACAAACACACAACCAATTGGCAATATTTGGAATTTTTTTTTTTTTTAAAGTGAATGCACCCACCACCTTGCAGTCTGACCCTTCAGATCCTTCTGATTAAAAAGGGGGGATTAAAAAAAACAAAATCATGTGCTGTTCATCCCGCAACAATTATTAAATTTAACAGCAGTTTCTGTTTCCCAGAGAGGATTACTGATGTGAAAAGGGAAGTCTTGGGGAATTGGTGCATTCATCTTTTTACTCTGCTTTCACTTCCCAGACTTGTATTCATGTGCTCTCCTTCACGTCAACTTGGTATCATTTTGCCATTAGCATGAGTCGTTTGGTTCTGGAAGGATCCACCAAAGCATTACTAACATCGATTGTCCATGGGTGGGTAACTCAGCCCTCATGTCATATAGTTTATTTTGTAAAGTGTTGTAAATTTTTGCATGGACGTGTAATATAATCATTTTTGTTTACCCTTTGTGCTTGCTGAGTTTTACCAATAAAACCTGTCTGGCCGAGGCAGGAGAATCTAGAAATTCTAGGCTTATGCCCTGAGTTCTCTAAGTACCATAATGTAGCAGTTGCCAGGTGTCCCATTCACTTATTCACTTAATCCATAAATGGGTTATGAAAACTCTCGGCACTATATGACAACGAAAGGATTCATTTGCAAGTGAATATGGGCCCAGCAATGGTGAATATGGCACTCTTCTCACCCTTTGTTACACATCACAAATGTGCCATTGTGGAGCTTTGACACACAAGACGGGACGTTTATGCCTTGTCGGCGGATTTATGACAAAGGCCGTCCCGTGTTCAGTTTTATTCTCTGGTGAATACTCCCACCAGCATTCATCGCTCCCCACCTGTGTACATATAAGTGATTCAAGCGGGTATAAAAAGGAAGGGGAGGGGGTGGGGGCAGGGGTAGGCCAAGAGGATTCATTACAGTAATGGCAAGGCTGGAGAAGGTCCAGAGAGCCAACAGAAGCTTTTTCCCAGCCCCTCTGGAGACATATTAAAAGGGGCAAATATATGTTTGGAGTCTCAGAGACGGACCCTATTTAAAAGGTTCAAAGGTGATACACGACATTATTTGTTTATATATTACGTAAGCAAGGTGGAGGGGAGGGTGGGGGATGTTGCTAAATTGAGAAATGAAATTGAGGAGTGAATGTAAAGAGACAGAAAGAGGTTGGGGAGTGGTGAGAAGGGGGAAATAACTTTGCGAGGAAGGAGAAGAGGCATGCATGGAGCAGAAGGTGGTGTGAGTGTGATAAAATTCCACCATATCTGCATAACTAACTAATAGTTAGCCTATACATATATATATGTGTATATATACACAAAGAATTAAGTTAAGCACCCCTACACAAAGAATTAAGTTAAGCCCCCCTAATCCTGTCCTGAACCTGAACCCCCACGAGCACGTTTGGGACATGTTGGGACGACAACAAATTGCGAAGATGGTCCCTCCAATAGCCAATCTGGATGAATTGGAACGTGCATTACATCGGGAATGGAACAACCTGCCACAGCAACGCATACGACGGCTTACAGGGTCTATGAGACGTAGGGTTGAGTCAGTGATCCGATCACGTGGGTCCTACACACGTTATTGACGCAAAGATCGCTAGAGGTCTTCTCAGAACAATGACTGTACGTTAGAAAACATAAACGTCATCCACACTGTCCGTGATGGACCTATAGCTCCATACTTAAATTGAGGTGAAAATATGCCTAAAATTCCCAAAAAATTTCACCTTAAATTATTCAGAATAAAATATTGAAAACGGCATGATTGTTATGTTTTTATGTGACCATAATATCACTTCTCCAGAAAATATAGCAATATCATGGGTATATTACACTGTTTTGACGACAACAAACTTGTAATGTGCGAGGTTGTAAAAAAACGGGGGGGGTGCTTAACTTAATTCTTTGTGTATATATATATATATATATATATATATATATATATATATATATATATATATATATATATATATACATATATATATATATATGTATGTATATATATATATATATATATATATATATATATATATATATATATATATATATATATATATATATATATATATATATACATACAAATATATATACATTCATACAAATATACTATACATATACATGTATTTTATATATGTACATATGTATAAAATGTTACGTTTGTAGGGGTAGACAATGATTAACGTAGACCCAGGTTGAATGTATAGATTAGTGTGCTCCGATTGGCGTGAAGAAGAAGAACCAACCCATGTGATAAGTAGGGAATTTGTATTTGACCGGACTGTCGGGTTAAGCTTGGACCTTCGTCCCCATCAGAGGAGTGGAACTTGTTAATTAGCTCAGGGATTAGGGGTAAATTCCTTCCCTGTTTGTAAATATCTCTGTAATCTCTATTCTTTCATTCCTTATGACACCGCACTAGACACATAGCCAAGCCACGCAAATGACACCCTAATTAATATATTAATAAAACATTAATTTAATTGAACCTAACATTAATTAATAAAAACTAACCAGAAACCCATCGAGCACTGCTGCTGATTACCCCAACTTGAAAATCGCACAGGACAGGCAACTCCGAGAGCCACACCCCGAAGAGCAGTGATTGGTCGGGGTTTTGATTGGCAAGCACTGGTCGTGGTGGTTGGATAAGGTTGCCAAGCACTGGTTGGATGAGATAGGGGTGGCGGGAGACGATGAGAGAGCACAGCGTTCAAAGGACTTGGAGCGGCGGACATTTGGACTTCTCGGTTTGGGTCTGGCAGTGAACGGTTGTGTACCGGCATCTTCTCCTCGTTCACCTTTTGCTTTTGGCGTCTGGGCATTGAGAGCGAACGTTCCCTTTTGCGCCTTCTCGTTCCAAAAGCGATAGTGGACGGCTGTGCTTTGCTCTCTACACAGGGAAGCTTAATCGTGAGCGGCCGTGTTGGGACATCTTGCTGGTGGTTGTGAGGAGGAAGAGCCGCGGCCCGGGAACGGCGGTTTTCCGTGCAGAGGACGGGTGAACGAGCATGGCGTGGAAGAGCGCGCTGCACGGCTGCTGTTCGCTTCGCGCAGAAAGCCTACTTCTCACCAACGAGCGTGGCTTCGTGAACGAGGGCGACAGAAGCCTCCTTCCCACGAAGGCAGGAGCCGCGTCCGGATTGTGCGCATGGGGCCCTGGACGATTCTTGACGAGATACCCCAGCTGATTTGAGTTGCCCCCACATAAATTACGTAATTATTTTCCAGGCATTTTTACCTTTGTCTGTATTTGGGTCTGTTGTGGGAGTGCTCTATTTAGGAATTTAGTTTTTTTATATCGTGCATTATTTGATTACCGGTATTTCTTTAATAAAGCCAGTATTTTTGTACAGTACATTTTCGTGTTGTTTGAGTTTATTTATTACAGGTTGAAGACTGCGTTGGGATCCGGGAAGGTAAGCGCTCTGGTTTCTCCCCCGTTTGCTCCCCTTGCATATTAACTCCGCCATTGAACTGAATGCCTCGGAGTGTTAAAGCTCGTTTGGTCATCCGTGCTACCCTACGGTGTTCACCAAGGGTAGTCACACGACAATTGGTGTCAGGAGTAAGGGGTTCGAACCTAGTGGACACTCAGGGTTTGAAAGTTGCGAGTTCGACACCAGCTGGGTGCAAATTGCGCCCAGAATTTGGATTCAAACGTTTTGATAGTACCGGGGTGTCAAAATTCTATTGTCGATTGGTGTACGAAGCACAACATCACGTTTTTCGAAAAATTTAAATACGTGGGCGGGAGAACTACTTTCTCATCACGGATGGCGGAAGCGAATGAGATGGCTGAGCGGGTTGGGGAGCCCGGAGACGATGGAAGTGAGCTGGAGATAGGGGAATTAGAGGTTAGGAGTGAAACTTCCCCCGTCCCGAGCATTAGCCCACCCTCCTCCCCTATGAGGGAGTAAGGAACAATGGGAACGGCCGTGATGCCCGACCAGGTCTGGGTTCAAATTATAAAGGACCTGCTGAGGGACAAAATGAGGGTAATGGGTGAACAAATGAATGCCCAGAGTAAACAATTGAGGGGAGATATGAGGGGAATGGAAGAGCGATTAGAGAACAAAATTTATGCTCAAACTGATAAAATTGATGGATGGACGAGTGAATTGAAGGAAAAACAAAAGAATGATACAAATGGGACACAGCAGAAGCCATGGGTGGCAGAATTTGCTTCAAAAACGGGAAGTAAATGGGGAATGTTTGGAGCTGAATGGGGAGTGTTCAAATGTAAATAGGGGAAACTCAAATTTAAATGGGCAATGTTTGGCTAAGGAAGACCTGGAAGGTTATCAGGCTTGTGTAGGTGCCACAATGCACCAACCGGGAGAGGAATTTGAAATTGTGCAGTGCCAGGGCGGTGGTTCAGAGCAACTGAGGGTAAAAATATTGGAGGTCCATGTGACGGAACCGAACCGGGTGTATGTCGATAAAGACCTGTGGGGGCCACAATTGGTTGATAATGATGATGATGTGAATGAATTTGGACCGGAGCGGCTGGAGGCCTTGAACAGTATCATCAGGGAGGAGGTTGATCGAGTCCAGGAGAGTCTGGGGGATGAGGTGAGTTGGTCTGTTGAATATCCCCAGGATGAGATGAAAGTGACCGAGGGGACTCTAACCATGAACAACAATTTGGCACAAGAGGCTCCGAAATTAGACACCCAGTTAGGGGTTGGGGGGGTGTTTTGGCCCCGAGCTGGACTCGGACATGGAAGAGTCGGGAGATAGAGCCTCGGAAAAACTGGTCCCTATAATCAATTTGGAGCAGCTGCTGGGAGGGGCGGAAGAACCTGAGGAAGAGGTTGCCACCTGCAGCTGTGGTTATTGGGCAATGGGCATGCGAGGCCGAAATTTTCAAAAGGAAATGTAAATTTAAATTTAAATGGGAGTTTGATTTGGAACAGCCTTGGAGGGAATTGGTCCTCCGGGCTGCGGAATTTGGATCAAGTGAGGTCATTGGGGTTGGCCTAGGGGGAAAAGTTGCCCCTTTCAATATTGGGTTATGCCAGCCAGCTGGGGGGCTGTGCTGGCGAGATTTGGACATGGGGTCTGACCTTGGGTGTCATGGTACGGCCTGGGCCCCACGGGGGGTCTGCTGGAGTGTGGCATCCCTTGTCCATCGGGGCACTGCCCGAGCGAGTGTCTCGGGCCGGCAGAGTCGCCGGACCCTGGTGGGGGTTAAGACCTCAGGGGTCCGGGGTGGTTTCTCACAGGCACCTGGTAGAGTGTGTCATGAGGACCAGAAGGGGGGAGGTGTTGTGGGCCGTGCTTTGGTGGCGGCACCACGGACAGCCAACACGGGCCTGATGTGGTGACTGCCCGGGCATGCGGCCTGGCAGCCTCTCCCTGAGACTCTGGGACAGCCAGCATGTGGTGACCTGCCATGGACGCGGGTCGATCCACATAGACGGGGATGGACTATAGCCCACCGGACAACCACAGGGGCATCTGTGGAACGTGATGGTGTGAGAATGACCTTCCACAGATGATCTGTTATGATTTGTGGACTCTCCACTTGGGAAGAGAGCCATGGGATGGAATGGGAATTTGTAATGAGCCGAGCATATGGGGCCATGCTGGTCCGGGAGGTGGGATTTGTCAAGCAACGGAGAGAGGGACTGCCTGATAGGATCAGGCACGGGCGGCGTCGGATGATGTAAGAGGCTTGATTACAAAGGAGTTGGAAGGCCGACATTTTCTCTCTTGGCTTCTGGATCTGAAAGTGCACGGTCGCCGATAAGCTCTTGTGGTGGGACAGTTTTAATGAACGGTCGAAGTTTACGAGCTCTTGGCTGTGGGGTTTGGTGGTGAATGGTCATGTTCCGACATCATCATCGTGATCGTGAGGGGGAGTGAACTGTGGTCCGAGGCCTGTGGTTTCCCGCGCATGGACTGCGGACCGAGGCCTGCGTTTCCCAAGAGTGAACTTTGCACGGAGGCCTGTGCTGTTCCAGCCAAGGACGCAGGGGTTTTGACGATTCCCGAGGTGGTTCAGGAGATGCTCAGAGCTAAGTACCTAAAAACACACACACATTTATTTTCACCAGTTATTTTCCCCTTTGTATGGTATACGATTCTGTATGGGGACGCCCCATTTAGGAATCTTAGTTTTGCCGTGTGTTATTTTATTACCGGCATTTCTTCAATAAACCCAGTATTTTTGTACATTTTAAATCCTGTGTCGGCTTGAATTGATCATCACAGGTTAGAAGACGTCCGGTGGGACTCGTGAAGGTAAGTTCATCATTCTCCTTTCCCTCACGTGTAAAGAACACCGTCATTTTTGACTGAACGCCTCGGAGTGTAAGCTCGTTCGGCTATCCGTTTCCTTGGAGATATATATATTTATGGAATTTCAGAAATTAAAATTTCAACAGAAAATTGTTGAAATTAAAAAATATTTTGGTATCCACATATGTATTCCTTTGGTTTAAAGTGGAACAAAACAAAAAAAGCTGAAAAAAATACTAAATCTTAGCTTAAATTCCACACAGAAATCCTTAAATGACCTGGACAATATTATTGGCACCTTTGAGAAGTTGTGAGAAATAATTCGATTTCAAGCACGTGATTCTCCTTTACTTTGGAATTGAACTCATCTGTGGTGAGTTGCAGGTGCCTGCAATATAAAAATCACTCATTCAACCAGTTTGAATGGAGAAAAGGGGTCATTCTGCTGTTTTGCGTCACTGTGTGTACCACAATGAGCATGGAAAAAATGAAGAACACCAGACAATTGTCCGAGGAGGTCAGACACACGATTGTAGCCAAGCATGGACAACCTCAAGGCTACAAGTCCATCTCCAGGGACCTTGATGTTCCTGTGTCCACCGTACGCAATGTTATCAGGAAGTTTAAAGCCCATGGCACTGTAGCCAACCTCCCTGGACATGGCAGCAAGGGAAAACTTGATCGAATATTGCAGTGAAGGATTGTTCGAATGGTGGAGAAAGGACCTCAATGAACTGCCAAACAGATTGAAGATGACCTTCAGACACAATGTACGACACAATGTAGTTTCAACTCGCACCATTCGTTGCCAACTCAATGAAAGGGGGTTCTATGGGGACCCTACTGCTGAGAGAGAGACATAAGAAAGCCCGACTGGAGTTTGCCAAAAAACACATGAACAAGCCAAAATCCTTCTGGGAGAATGTTCTGTGGAAAGATGACACCAAATTAGAGCTTTTTAGTAAAGCACATCATCTCTATGTTTACAGAAAACAAAATGAAGCCTTCACAGGAAAGAACACCTTCCCAACAGTCAAACATGGATTGGAGGAGGTTCAGTGATGTTTTGGGGTTGCTGTGCTGCCTCTGGCACTGGGTACCTTGAATCTGTGCATGGCATCATGAAATCAGGAGATTACCAAAGCATTTTGGAGTGCAATGTTCAACCCAGTGTCAGAAAGCTGGGTCTCCGTCGAAGGTGATCTGTCTTGCACCAGGACAATGACCCCCAAACACACTTCAAAAAGCACCCAGGAATGGTTCAAGCCAAAATGCTGGACTGCTTTGAAGTGGCCAGCAATGATTCCAGATCAAAATCCCATTGAACACCTGTGGGGAGATCTGAAAACAGCAGTTGGGAGTAGGCACCCTTCAAATCTGGGAGAACTGGAGCAATTTGCACAAGACGATTGGGCCAAACTGCCAGTAGAGAGGTGTGGGAAGCTCATGCATGGTTATAGGAAGCGCTTGACTGTAGTTATTTTGTCCAAAGGCTGTGCTACCAAATATTAAGTCTCGGGTGTCAATAATTTTTTCAATGTCATTTCTTTTTATTTTCTGATTTTAAAGGATATATTAAACTCTGAATAATAAAAAAAAGGTTATGCAATATTAACAGTGAAATAAAGAATTGTGGAGACCAAATACGTTTTCCAATTTCAACTTATATTTGGAGAAAATTGGGAGTTATTTGAAAAAGGTGCAATGGTCCAATATTTTCGGCCACGACTGTACAAATATGTACATACAAGCTCATGTAAATCCAAGATTTTGACTGTGCAAGATTACACATCTCCAAATCTGTGAACACGTCAATTGGTTATCATATGACATCTGATGCACACTCGGTGAAATCCATACTCAACCTGCGTGCACAGATACAATGAACCTCCAGGTTAAGAATCTGTCACACTACACTATGCAATTTGGTGTCTGTCTGTCTGACCATGGTACATTCGGTCGTTATTTCAATCCAATCTCAGCCAAACTTGAGAAGATGGCTAAGGGTCACATGATGGAGGTTGTAGAGACTTCCTTTGCCCCCTCCAAAAGAGGGTTGTCCTCCTTCGGCTAAATCCGTGTTAGATTTTCCAAGGCTGCATGTAATAACAAAAGTGATAACATTTTATGATAATAGCATAAAATTAATGTTATAAAAAAACAAAATTCATACTAATACTATCCCTCCTCCCTAAGGCGTTTTTCGTCTTTGGACAAACGCATTAGCATCTATAAATAGCGTTTTGTGGGCTTGGTGGGGCACCCCAAAATATTATTAACCACAAACATGTATTTGAAACAGTCGCTTCTGCTGTTTAACACTAAACTGAAAGGTAGGAAACTTGGTGTGTGTTCAGTTATCAAACAGTTATCTAGTACTTATAAAGCCAGCCGTTCCTTTTGTGTTCCAAATGGAGTGCTTGCGTGAATACTTAAACCACTTGGTGAGCATTCTACAAGAAACTTTCCAACTGAATGCACCCCTGACGTTCTTTAGGCCCACTCCTAGATCTACTGTAATCTAGATATGGTACCCCAGAGAGGATAATAACATGACCCTTCCTGCTGCTGCTGTACGGAGTGGGTGTACCAGTTATTTTTAATTCATTCGGCTACCAATGCAGTTCAACATGGTGTGAATATGCTGCACTAACATCAAGTTCAGCGTTCCGACTTTACCAGCACCAGGTTGAGTTCTTGCCAGGCTGTGGGTTTCCGCGCCGACAGAGGGCCATGTCTCGCCGCCTCTGCATCACGCGTTTAAACACTGCTCAGCAGCCGCTCTGCACGCCTGCACTCCCTGGCCGCCTAACGAGGGGGATTGGCAGGCCCCACGGCGCACCGCTGGAGCAGGCCTTGAGCCAAGAGCCCGACGGGACCGTGGCACCAAAAAAATTAACAATCCTCATTTAGAGAAACTATCCCCCAGCTTAGGTTTGTGAAGGTTTCCATGCAGCAGCAATGTCAGTAGATGGTGCAGTGTTATCAATCTCCAAGACAGGCCTTGCTGGTTGTTTTAAGTTATACTACAGTTTACTCCAATTCGTTTGGTTGCTTAAATTAACCATTATTTGATTGCAAGTTTTGTTCACTTTACCATCAAACAATTTCATAAATTCAGCAAAACAAATGTAATTTTTTTTTTTTTTTTACCATATCTCAGTTTTTAATCAATAAATATTTTCAAGATATTTATGTTCTGGCTCGTTCTGTGACGTATTGAGACTGTAGACCAGTGGGGACTAGTGGGAATGGTCAGTGAGCATCTGACAGTTGTGCTGATTCGTAAAAGGTGTGTTAAATAGTGTGAACTTATATTGCTTTAATTTCCCTTTAGTTCCTTCATTCATGTGAAAGTAAATGTAACATGGAGCTTGGATATTATTTGGTTCCAGATCCGGCCTATCATTGGGATACAAAGCACATTGTTCAGCCTGGCAGAGGTATGTGCTCTACGGAGTGCCGTTGTAGTTATTTTTTATGTTTATTTGAATATTTATTTAACTTTCTCTTTTAACCACAAACTTTTCTCCTTTTTGTTTTACCACAAACAAATTTTGGTTAAAAAATGTAAAAAAAAATCTTAACCCAAATGTATAATTTCTTTGCATTTTGTTACAACATCTTGACCAATTTTTGTCTCGTCAGAACAATTTTTCTCTTTCTCCCAAAATTTTCCTTTCTAGATAGCCAAGAAGAGTAAGGTGGATTTACACCTGATTTACATCATACTTTACAGTCAAAGGTCAATGTCAAATGGTGGTCTGAAAAAAAAAATGCGCTTTTTATCATCGCTCAATTTTGCCGAAGCGGCTTCTCAAATCTCCAAGACGTGACATTCAAAATGTTCTTGCATCATAATAGTGGACCTCCACTGAAGTTATACACCTGATATTTGGTTGGTGACCTTGACCTACTTTTTGTATTGTGACCTAATTCACCAAAAACACGTTTTCTTGAATAATTTTCCTCCGATTTTCATGATGTTACGTTTTATGGATCGATTGTAGATGCGGACATATTTCGTAATTTACAGTCTGTCCCTAAATGTTGAAGGTTAAGGTAATATGGCGGTCCAAAAAAAATATGGCCATAATTGGAACGTGAGCTTTGTGATCTTTGGATCACTTCATTGGATCGCTTCATGATCGCAGATATCTAGTACTATAGTTGAATTTGCATTCAGACACATTTGCGTGCATCCCATGTGTGCCAGATTGCGACATTGCTGGGAGCACAGCTGGGCAGGTTACTCAGTGCCCCTGCAAATTAGGCCAGGTGTTTGGAACTTGGTGATGGTGCCGGTGACAATTCAGCTGCTCTTGGTCGAAAGACACAGTGGTTTCTTTCACGTTTTCCAGCTGATGTTAGTGAGCAGGAAACCCAGTTTAATGTCCATCCTTAAGGGATGGTCCACTTTTTAATGCAACTCCAATGACATCTCATAAGGTTTTTATTTTTCTGGCATTTTTGTTTGCAGAAGGTTGTCTTTCACAATGTGTGTGTATTTGGAGGATTTAACGACCCCACCCTGAAGGAAATATCTTGCATCAACGAAACTTGGTAAGGAAGTTGTGGAAAGTCATCTACAAAAATGAGTAAAAAGTTTCCTACTTCCAACTTCCGGAATGACAAAACCGAGTTTGATCATATGGGATAAGAGTAAAAAAGAATGCAACAAGTACAGATACATTCAAAGTACACCCCCATGCCAAATCGCCCCCATGCCGCCCCCATGCCATGTTGTGTCGCCCCCATGCCAAATAAATAAATAACATATCCTCCAGCACGTGACATTGCCGGGGCGCCTTCGGAGATGCCGCAGTGCAGCACATGGCAACATAATTTGGAGGGAGCAGTGCACAATAATTGATTGATTAAATGACTAATTGAGTAATTAAAATAAATAAATAATAATCATAAAATAATTATTTCTTAATCAATTGGCTAATAGCACACCTAAACCGCAACTGCTTCATCCCAATCTGGAACTTCTTGAGAATGAATTAAGTAGTTAATCGAAAGAAAAAAAATTAATCGATTAATTGATTTACAAATAAAACAAAAACATCCTTTATAGCCAAATCCCTTGGTCACTGTCGTCTGACGTGTCCAAATATCAGCTTCCTAGCTCAAAAGGTGCCTGAGATATTGCCCAGACAAGAAAGGAAATAAATAAGTACTTAATAATGAAAATAAATAAATAATAATCGTAAAATAATTATTTTCTTAACCAATTGGCTGATAGCATTCCAAAACCACCACCATTTCATCCGAATCTGCAACTTCTTGAAAATTAATGAATTACATAATGAACTAAATAATTAAATAATTAATCGATTAATTGATTAATCAATAAATCAAAAATACCCTGAACAGCCAAATCATGTGGTCACTGTCGTGTCCAAATATCTGCTTACTAGCTAAAAAGTTGGTCGAATGTTGTTAGTTGGTCACTGTCGTATCCACCAGTTACCCCTGGTGTTGGGCTAGCGGCTAGGGTGCCGGTTTAGGATATCCTAGGATCCTGGGTTCGAATCCCAGTCAATCGCTGAATTAACGCCAAGGGGGTTGACTCAGCCTGTTCATATCCTTCCGAGGTCGGCTAATTGAGTACCAGTTCACTGGTAATTCCCTGCTCGTCGTTAAAGGCGTGCAAAAAAGGGTTGGCGTCAGGAAGGGCATCCGGCCGATAAAACATTACTTCAAAAAGGGGACCGAAAAACAACAACAACCACAGTTCCCGAAAAAGGCCAACCCCCGCTTGCAGGGAAAAATGGCCTCTAAAGGTGGTTTTTTTTTTGGTTTTTTTTAGCTAGAAAGTTGCCTGAGATATTGCTCACGTCCAAAAGAAAATAAATAAATACTTAATAAATCAATAATAATTAAGTAATTACCCTGCGCTCGTGAAGCGAAAAGCAGGGTTAGGCATTCGGGTCCGTACGTGTGGCGTATGTGCGTGTCTGCATTTTACAATAAATTTTCTCTGCAATTCTTGGTCAGATTGACACGAAATTTTCACCATAGGGGTGCCTCCTCCTGTAGAATATTTTAATGATAATTATGACATCATAAATCACATACTGTAGTACAGGCACCATTTTGGAAAAACTGAGGTTGAACTTCTATATCTGGAATTGAAATATCATGGAATACCATGAAATACCATGAAATACCATGGAAGAAAATTGAAACATGGATTGCAACCATTGGCACAGACTCAAATAGTACTGACATCATACTAAAATATCTTTGTGTCTGTCTAACTGATTTTTTGACCGTGATACATTATATTGTTACTCATCTAATCCCGACTGAACTTGACAGGGAAACTAACAAGACGGAGATTGTAAAATTCCCCCTCCCCCTCACCCCAAGTGGGTTTTTCCCCAGACAAGGGTGTTGCATGTTGAGGTGTATATTCGTGTTAAGATAGATTATTGTGGCGTTTTTCCAAGGCCACTTCTAATAAACAAAAGTAATAACAACATTACTTGAACGGCACTCAGTAGAGAGCATACTTCCGCCAGGTGAACGGTTTACGTTTTGTATCCCAGAGTAGACCAGAAAATCACAATACAGGATCACATTGAATCAAAATCATGGGTGTGGCCTTGGTTTTCTGAAAAAAAACAACTCGACGAACACTCGATGTTGTGTCAACATTGAAGTTTGGTTATAATTACTCGTACTGTACTGTACTGCACTGCACTACTCTACTCTACTGCACTGCACTGTACATGTGATGTTGAACAAGCGTAAAATGTCTATTCAATGTCTGTTAACATTGTTTCCAGTATTTTCGTTGAATTAACATATTTATTTATTTTTACCTGCAGAGCACTCCTGTTGTCAGGTATCACGATAAAGGGTCAACTCCTAACATCATATGATCATGTATGTTGAGTCGATACTCAATACCCACCATTATTCCTCCAGTTAAGGTCTGTGTCTTGTACAGTATATAAGAAAATGGTTGCCCAAAAGTACTGTGAAAAATAATTATATTCACCAGCAGCTAAGCCTTCTAACTATACTATAAGGGAGGGAGGTGTGTGTGTTGCAGGTTTTCTCAGTGAGTACAGGTGGAGTGTTTTTATTCAGGCAAAAAAGGTTATGAAAACAAGAGTTGGACTTTTTTGGATTAAAAAAAAAAAAGCTCCACAGTGCCAAAGACTTTGTAGCTATGTGTAACGTAATACAGTCACGTGAAAAAGTAAGTACACCCCATGTAAAGTTTTGACTTTTTCAACATATTTCAACATACAGCTATTTGATCTTCATTTCAACAATATTGATAGATAAAGGTGATATAATATAACAAATATCATGAAACATTTACATTTTGTAGTCCATTGTATAATTTAAATAAACATGAATGCAAATTTCGCATGTGGAAAAAGTAAGTACACCCCTACATTTATCACTACTTCAAATACCTAAAATTAGAATCAGGTGCACCAGCTCAGGTGCAAATGATTAGAACATCGTTAGAGAGGATCTTGGGGGAACCTGTCTTATTTGAACCTCAGACATTTAGTTTGGTTTGGTCCTTGTTGTTGAAGTGTGCGGCGTCACCATGCCTAGATCAAAAGAGCTCTCTGAGGCCTTCAGAAAGAAGGTTATAGATGCCTACGAGTCTGGGAAGGGATTTAAAAAGATCTCCAAACAATTTGAAATCAATCATTCGACTTTCCGGAAGATCATCTACAAGTGGAGAAGATTCCAATCAACTGCCAAGTTCAGGCCAGGCCGCCCCAGCAAGTTCAGCCCGAGAGCAGACTGCAAGATGCTGAAAGAAGTCTCTAAGAACCCCAGAATGTCATCACGGGACCAACAGGTAGCTCTTGCCACTGTTGATGGCAAAGTGCATGAGTCTACCATTAGAAAGAGGCTGCACAAATTTGATCTACATGGGAGGTGTGTCATGAGGAAACCTTTGCTGTCCAGAAAGAACATCAGGGCAAGACTAAAGTTTGCCAATTAACACCAAGGAAAAGACCAGCACTTCTGGAACAATGTGCTCTGGACAGATGAGTCAAAGGTAGAGCTATTTGGCCACAGTACCAGAAGACATGTTTGGTGAAAACCAAAGACAGCATTTGACCACAAGAACCTGATACCAACTGTAAAGCATGGTGGTGGAAATATTATGGTTTGGGGCAGCTTTGCTGCATCAGGGCCTGGGCAGCTCACCATCATAGAATCCACTATGAATTCTTCATTGTACCAGAGGGTGCTTGAGGATAATGTGAGGCCATCTGTCGGAGAGTTGAAGCTCAACCGAAGGTGGACCTTGCAACATGACAATGACCCTAAACATACCAGTAAATCCACCAAGGAATGGCTGAAAAGAAAGAAATGGAGGGTTCTGGAATGGCCAAGTCAAAGCCTGGATCTAAATCCCATCGAGATGTTGTGGGGGGATTTGAAACGAGCTGTGCATGCAAGAAACCCCTCAAACATCGCACAGCTGAAAGAATTCTGCATGGAGGAGTGGGCAAAAATTTCTCCCAGTCGATGTTAGAGACTGGTAGACCATTATAAGAAATGCCTACTTGAGGTTGTTTCTGCCAAAGGGGGCAATACCACCTATTCGAGCCAAGGGTGTACTTACTTTTTCCACATGCGAAATTTGCATTTATGTTTATTTAAATTATACAATGGACTACAAAATGTAAATGTTTCATGATATTTGTTGTATTATATCACCTTTATCTGTCAATATTGTTGAAATGAAGATCAAATAGCTGTATGTTGAAATATGTTGAAAAAGTCCAAACTTAACATGGGGCGTACTTACTTTTTCACGTGACTGTATTAACTGCCCAACAACATTCCTTTGTGCATGTTAGGAAGTTCTCGGCTCCCACAAAAAATATAAAAAAATAAAAACTTTGATTTCTTCAAAATGCCAACAGGAATAGGTCAACAGGAATTTATTATTCAATAAATGCAATTTATAGTCATCACAGTGATGTCTCAGCTTCATGCAAAAGTTCTAACCGGATTATGGTCTGTCATTTCTCCAAATCTTTCCGATTCAACATTTGTGTGCATCCTTGACATCACAGAAATCTCTGACAATAGTGCAATTGCAACATTGTGGTGTCGAGCGTGCCTGAGATCATCCCATTGGCACACTGTAGCATGATATCGAAGCATCCCGACTTGGGTGGAACAGCATCCCGCTTCCTCACCGACCACTGAGATATCCCGCTTTTATGTGTGAAATGGACAAACGTAATGAGATGCAACGAACTATCGATTTGATATTTCCGATCTCGATCGTGAAAAGGAATTTGTTAGTACAAGATACTCCTGGGTAACTCACACGGCCCACAGCGTCACGGCGTGTATGTGACTTTCACTCCCTTCTGCAACGAAAACATTATTTTCTGACAGGATCTAAGGTTTGTAGTGGAGAGGAAGACACACGACATACATCTATATTATAATAGCCGTAGATGATTCTGTCTGTCTATCTGTTGGGTGTCTGTCCGGGGTGTGGCTTACTCGGTTTGCAGAGTAGCTCCACCCATAGGCCCACCCATTCTGGGAGAGCCTTCGCTTCATATAAACAAATATCCACCATTTTATTAAGTCGCATAGCTTTGAGGCCTGTTTTGTAGGCCCGTGGTGTCTTGCTCTCTCTCCCAGTTTTATTTCAAATCAAATTCGATATATCATTTCATTTTTCACAGTCGCTAACATAATTTTAGACTCGGTTGAAAAAAAACGGGAAGAAAATCCGATGAAAGTTGCCGTTTATAGAACGAAATGAATTCTCAAAGGCCTGTAACTTCAAGGCCATTGAGTCTCTCTCACGCCTTTATCTCCAATCTAACTCACCATATGATTTCATTTTTATCGATGGTTTTGGACTCGGTGTCAGCAACGTGGGAAAATGCAGAGATATATTTTTAAAAATACACCATATCACCGCCCACTGCCCAACCGCCAACATGTATCATACACCGCCCAACATGTATCATACACCGCCCAACATGACAGACGGCAACATGTCGACATTATCGCTTTTTCTTTAAACCGAGTGAACCGAGCCGAACCGAATAAACTGAGTGAATTCACCGTTTACTTTTGATGACAGTCGTCACAAAACGACATATATTTCTTCGTTTTTATTTCATTCAACATTATTAGCCGGAAGTAAAATATGGTTCAGGAAATTACCGAGAGATATTTCTTCGTTTCTTTATTTATTAGTTATTTGCGCATACACTTTAAATAGGTTTATTTGAAATCTTTAATTTTCACAATGTAATATATTTGTCATTTGATGATGACGAGACACTTCCTCTTGACTCGTGACAATTCATGCGTTGCGTGGAAACTTCCATTTCCAAAATGAATGACACAGTCGATGAAGAACGACTCGGTGTCAGCAACGCGGGAAAATGCAGAGATATATTTTTAAAAATACACCATATCACCACCCAACACCGCCCAACATCCAACAAGTATCATACACCGCCCAACATGACACAGACGGAAACATTTCGACATTATCGCTTTTTCTTTAAACCGAGTGAACCGAGCCGAACCGAATACACCGAGTGAATTCACCGAGCGAATTTCATCCAATTCCACCGAGTTTCATGAAACCGAGAGATATTTCTTCGTTTTTATTTTATTCGTTACCAGCAGAAGTACCCAGCGTTGCCGGGCGAGGGAGGGGGGAAGGGCACGTACACTTTAAACATGTATATACATGTGGGATGTGGGATATATACATGTGGGACGTGTGTGTGTGTGTGTGTGTGTGTGTGTGTGTGTGTGTGTGTGTGTGTGTGTGTGTGTGTGTGTGTGTGTGCGCGCGTGTGTGCGCATGCATATGTGTGTGTGTGTGTATATATGTGTGTGTATGTGTATGGAGGCTAACCCCCGCTCTAGCAGGGAAAATGGCCTTAAAATGCATGTTGTTGTTGTATGTGTATATATATGTCTGTGTGTGTGTATATGTGTCTGTACGTGTGTGTGTGTCTGTTTTTGTGTGTGTGTGTGTGTGTGTGTGTGTGTGTGTGTGTGTGTGTGTGTGTGTGTGTGTGTGTGGAGATGTATATATGTGTATAATGTGTATATATGTGTATATGTGAATACATATGTGTATACATATTTGTGTGTGTGTGTGTGTGTGTGTGTGTGTGTGCGTGTGTGTGTGTGTGTGTGTGTGCGTGTGTGTGTGTGTGTGTGCGTGTGTGTCGATGTACGTGTGTGTGTATGTGTATCTGTGTGTGGGTGTATATATGTGTGTGTGTGTGTGTGTGTGTGTGTGTGTGTGTGTGTGTGTGTGTGTGTGTGTGTGTGTGTGTATATGTAAACATGGGCCGGTGTGTGTGTAAAGTGTGAGGAGGTATTGGAGAGGAAAATGCAGAGATATATTTTTTAAAATCGCGCCATGATGATAAACGAAAATACACCGCCTAAAATAACAGTCGACATATCTATCTATAATTCCAGTAATCTCTGTGTGTATGTTTGTATGTTTGTATGTTTGTATGTTTGTATGTTTGTCTGTGACCGCTGTTTCTCGACAACCACGGGTCCGATATACTTGAAACTTGCCAGGTATATTGCTGGGGACCCGAGGATGTGCCTTTTCAAGGTTTCATATTAATCGGACAAGTAGTTACCGAGCTATGGCGATTTCTTTACCAAACTCCGCAAGCCGTTCGCTTTGGACCAAACCATTTCATGTAAATAGAGGGGGGGGGGGGGGGGGATTGTCACCGTACTCGCAAGCCGTTCGCTTTGGACCAAACCATTTCATGTAAATAGAGGGGGGGGGATTGTCACCGTACTCGCAAGCCGTTCGCTTTGGACCAAACCATTTCATGTAAATAGAGGGGGGGGGGGGGATTGTCACCGTACTCGCAAGCCGTTCGCTTTGGACCAAACCATTTCATGTAAATAGAGGGGGGGGGGGATATAATTTTAGATATATATATAGTACGGGCATGCCCTAGTCTATCTATAATTCCAGTAATCTCTGTGTGTGTGTGTGTGTGTGTGTGTGTCTGTCTGTCTGTATGTATGTATGTATGCGACCGCTGTTTCTCGACAACTACCGGTCCGATATACTTGAAACTTGCCAGGTATATTGCTGGGGACCCGAGGATGTGCCTTTTCAAGGTTTGAAATTAATCGGACAAGTGGTTCCCAAGGTATGGTCACCGTACTCGCAAGCCGTTCGCTTTGGCTTTGCGAATGGACCAAACCATTTCATGTAAATAGAGGGGGGGGGGGGGTTCTGTGGTCGTTGCGAATGGACCAAACCATTTCATGTAAATAGAGGGGGGGTTCTGTGGTCGTTGCGAATGGACCAAACCATTTCATGTAAATAGAGGGGGGGGGGGGTTCTGTGGTCGTTACTGCCACGTGGTTTCAAAGTTTTTTTTTTGTTGTTGTTGTTTGCACGCGTTTTTTTGCACGCACGTACGGGCAAGCACGTACGGGCGTGCCCGTACGTGCGGGCACGCCCTAGTATTTACAATTCGTCACACACATCCATGCCCGTGGGATTCCCATGGGTGGGAATCCCACGGGCATGGATGTGTGTGACATTTCGACATATTGAGTTAGATGCTGCGCCTGCACATTCAGTTATATAAAATGGTTACTGGCAATTGATCACATCCACAAATGATGTAATCCACACAATTTATGTACTTTACATAACGTTAATAGGAATACATGCCCGTGTAGATGGGAATGACATATAATTCACCGAAAACGTTGAAGCAACCGCATAATATTACGGTGATGTTTAACTCTGAGTGAGAATAGTTCTAAATTTTAAAAACTTTCTTCTGATATTTGCGATTTATTTCAAACAAACTGTATTTCCCATCTACACGGGCATGTATTCCTATTAACGTTATGTAAAGTACATAAATTGTGTGGATTACATCATTTGTGGATGTGATCAATTGCCAGTAACCATTTTATATAACTGAATGTGCAGGTGCAGCATCTAACTCAATATGTCGAAATGTCACACACATCCATGCCCGTGGGATTCCCACGGGTGACCCCGCTAGTCTTACTATAATTCACCAAATGTCCGTCTGTCCGTCCGTCCGTCCGTTCGCAGGTACCACAAAAATGGCTGAACCAATCGCAACGATATTTTGGGTGGGTATTCCTGGGACTCCATGGAGTAAAATCGGCTATTTTGTTTTTCCAATTTTTCCAATTTTCCAGTTTTTCCAAGCATGATGGAATAATATTTACTGATATGAACAGTGATGTGGCTTTTAAAGAAGTTCTACAAATACTGTTTAGATTTTGATGAGAATTATGAACCTGCCACAAATGCGGAAGTGGAACCGTCACCCAACCGTACGGAACTACACATCAGGATTTAAATATTTGTTTATGTCACGAATGTTGTTAAAAGTTTATTTTTTATATTAATGCTATTTCATTTGTGATTGGAGTTATGCTGTTTGGAATGAAAAAAGAGATATTGAGTTCAAGTGAATGACGACATGCCGTGATGGTTTCTACTTTCTAAACGTGAAATTCGCGGATCGCCATATGCAGATTCGCCACGGGCCCACGATCGATGTTTCTATACGTGACCGTACCCGTTTGTTTGCGAACGGATATGTTTTTCATGGAAGTCCTTCACGAACTTGCTGTCCATGTCTGACGTGTGACTGAAGGTGCTACAGGAATGTAGAATTTATTGGTTTCATTCTTTAGCATTCGCCGTTTCTGCATTGTCTGTTTACTCCTGGCCTCCCACCCATGCGTAGCATGGGTACCTCACTAGTACAGACAAATACACAAGACAACACAGGGATACAAGACGAGATAAACACAGTTGATGAGCTCGGTGGAAGCCTTCACTTCCTGAGGCACTCTGGAATACCAATGACGTTACAGCAATGACGTCAGTTTCTCTACACATTCAGCTTGCAGTGCCAATTGTTGCAGTACCAACACAGTACACCTGAGGAAAAAAAAAATGAAGTGGTATTGCCCCTTCAACTCCAACTGGAATACACAACACTTTGTTGGAAGTCTAATTTTCTGGAAGTCTTTTGTCCGGAGTGGATGTTGAGACTCTTTGCCAGGTTTCCTTTTCTGTTCAACACGGTATTGCGAATGATGTGCAGAAGCACTTCAAGGGTGACAGCCACATCACGAATTTGTCAACATCCAACAAACAAGCAAATATGAACAAGTTTGGATTTGGAGAGTCCGTACACTACAATCTACCTCCATACAAAAATTAAGAAACTCACCAAGCGCATGCTGTGGTACTTCGTTCTGCTGCAGAAGATCAATTTTGATGGCATCAATAATGCAAAATTTGACGTCATCATGGACCAGGCTAATGACGATGATCTTCAGATTGGTGAAGATGCACTAACCTACTCAACATGATGATATAGGATGGTATGGTTCCTGAAGTGAGCAAATTCATCTGCCATGTTCTGTACGTCTAATCTATGTTAAATTTGTGAAGACCATTATCTAAGAAGTTCTCTTTCGAATCATTGTTCTCTGATCTGATAATCCTCAATCCCATCTGCCAAGTGAATAACTGGCCTCAGCTGAAGCTTGAGGAAAGGTCTAATGCATTGAAGACTGAGGCTGTTCATTTCCAGATGTCAGGCGTGTCCGATCTCCCTCAGCACCTGAGTGTTGATGCCTTCAGGGAAAAGCTGCATGAGGTAAAAGGAATTGTTTCTGCCTCACCAATGTACTCTGCCCTGCAAGCAATGCCCACAGTGCTCACTGTTATATATGGTCCGTAAGAGTGACTCTGAGGACAGAAGCCGCCTAGAGAGGAGCACGGTTGCATATTTTCTGATGCTCAAGAAAAACATCAACGACACCTGCTTGGCTCAAAAACTTGCAGCAGATCTTCTGAAGTTGAACAAATCAGCTCTCCGCAAATATAATGCTGATCATGGTGGCTATGTTCTTTGTTTGTTCGGACTTTGTTCAGGAAGGTGTAGATGTAAAGTGTGCACGGTATGTATTGTTACGGATTTGTCACTTCCGTCTTTGTGGTTTTCTTCTACTTGAAGCATTTTTAGTTTCAGGTACTATTATTGTTACGGTTTCGGTGTGAAATGGAGATAACTTTCTACAAAGGTAAAAATAGTGTTTCAGAAGGGAAACGAAATGGGTGAAGAAGAAAGTGGAAGGAGAAAAAAGAGGTGGGCAATGGGAATCGACAGAGATCGGAGAAGAAAGGCTTATCTGCTTCGTGGTGGCGAGCGGACCATTTGGACATTGGTCGCGAGCGAACGTTGGTTTCCCCGGGAAAGGGATTCCCGTGACAGTGTCGTTATTGCAGTTGCAATTAAACCTGCATGACGGGTTTTGGTTCCGAGAGTGAATCATCGTTGGAGAGCAAGCTGATGCCTCCATTATCCGCCGGTCCGCCATTTCACCTCACACAAGCCATGTGCCCTGTTCCACGTGTGTGTCGTGGGTTTTCCCGGAGCGACCTCAGTGTGGGAACCGCCGATTGTTCATGTCGGCTTCATTGTCGGTGAACTGAAGGTGTGAGTTTCCACTCACCTTTTGGGTGAATCATTACCGGACCGACTTCAGCCTGACCTCTCGCCTCGCGGCTCTTCTGCAACATTGTCTGTCGACCGACCTGGGTTCAGGTCCCAGCATGACCTTTTCGTGTTTATCGCCAGAGCAGGGATCGACTTTGGCCTTGTGTCGTGACACCGTGACTTTGGGGAATGTTACAGTTCACTCACGTTGGGGTATTGTGAGTTATGGATTAAGGAATATATTGGTGGTACCATCATAGGAATTGTATGGTTTATGATGTGCAAGTGAGAGTTTCCTTGTACTTGCGTTAAGTGTTATTATTGTGTGAGTTTTGAATACAATAATTTGTTTTGTATCAATTGCTTGGTGTGGTTCTACCATTGGACATTGGGACACACACATTATAGCACATCTTTCTGCCATGAGTCCTTTCGAAGCTCGGAGGTACACTGTGGCTGGGGTTTGGGGAGGAAGCACGTAACAGTATGTATATTGTATATGCACACAGACAGACACATACGAATTCTACATAAGAGTTGTCGTCCAAGTTTTGCAAGGCGTTGTGCAGTGGCTAAATTTTAATACTTTATGACATCACGTGACCTAGATTTTTTTTTTCACCATACTATGTGTATCTTTGATTCTTTCAACACGTATATAGTGTAAATTGGGGTTGGGAGGATGGTGGTTAAGCATTATTGGTTCACTCTATCTGTGTGTCTGTCAGTCTATACTCGAGGAACTACTTGATTTCAATGGAATGTCGTATATTGAATATTGAATACACAAATCGCCTGCAGATTAGCAACAAATTGGCTATGGATTTGGCAAAATTATATGGTGTCTCGTCCCTCGTGCGTATTTATACAGCAGCGTAGAGCAATTGCTTTAGTCTGTCTGTCTGGCAGTCAAAAGTAATTGAAAATCATTTCGAACAGGAAACATAGTTTTTAGGGAAGTCATGAAGGACACAGACGGACACAAATAACTAATGTAATGTGTTAGATAAGGGGGTGTAAAAGAGTGAATCGCAAATACATCACAGCGGTAAACTTCCAATCCAATGTTTCTTTTTTCATTTTCTACAACCTTTCCAACTTTCAATTGAATTGCATGTTTTGAACACTGTAGAGCACAAATGGCCTTGTTTACACTTCCAAAAACCTTCAGTTTAGCGGCATTTTGAGGAGAATGTATGTTGTCTCAACCAATCCAATTTACCTCTAGTTCTCTCAGGGACTGGGATTATCAAGATTCAGACAAAATGGCGGTGCCAAGTGATGCAACACCTGAGCTAACTTCATCCAAAAATAAATAAATAAATATAATATATATAAATATATATAATGACATATTTATATATATATATATATATATATATATAGATATATATTTATTTATTTATTTATTTATATACATATATATATATATATATATATACATACATATATATATATATATATATATATATATATATATATATATATATATATATATATATATATATATTGTTTCGGTTTTGAGAACCCACACTCTTGTAAATATGACATCATTAAAGGTTAAAGGTAGCACCCCATAGATAGGCCACCAGCAACACGTAGGTCACCATAAGACTTCAGTTATTTCATTAGTATGTGCATAGATAAGGCCATGTTTCCAATAGTTGAATCTGCGTTGTGTCAATCAAATAAGGAGTAGGCCCCATTCCATCCATTTTGGCAGCCTCCCTCTCCAAGCGACGCCATTAAGCATGCCCTCCTGTCTGTACCCCACGGCCCTCCCAATTTGGTACGCTCCTCGGCCAGCAGCAGCAGCCTTCGCTGCCCGTGAGCTTGCTCAACGCCGCCATAAGCCACGAGGTGAGGCCCGGAAAAAGGGGGCGGAGCACAAGAATGGAGGTGTAGCCACGTCAACCCACCATCAGGGCGGGGCCGGTAAGCGATGACCAGCCAACCAGGGCTGAAGTAAGATCGCCTGATATGCGTGGCTTCTGGGCTGGCGGAGCGATCGCTGGTTCACTTATAAAAGCACACAAAGCCCTTTTACAGGACTGCAAGGAAGCACGCTGATTTAACAGGACGTACCAGAGGACTTATGCAGCGGCGCTCATTAAAGAGGACTTGTGGGTACATGCGCTTGGCAACAGGTCTGATGAGAAGAGCTCGCCTTGAGAGGACTCGTTGAAAGATTGGTGTTGACAGGACGTATTGGGAGAGCACACATTACAACGAACTCGTGGGTACATGCACTTGATCAGAGAGGGCTCATTGGCATTGGGAGCTCAAAGCAGGACCTTGGAGAGGGGGCGTTTGGCGCGAGTGTGCAACTAATACGTACGCTAGTACCAGCCTTCCCCCCGTCATTATAACTGTCCGTTCGCGTTACACTGAAGAGCTGCCTGCCGGGTTTCGTCTGCTGGACTGGAGTCTGGACTGGAGCCGGGCTGGAGCCTGGACGCGCTGGTGACCATCAACCATCTACAATCTCCGTGTGAGTGTCTGTATGAGAGATGGGCCTGTTTGTCCAGGGAATAAGATAAGACTGTTTAAGGCTGCCCTGTGTAACTGCTTCTTCCTCTTCCTTGTACAGTCCCTTCTTTCGTTTCCTCTTTTCCTTCTTGTACGTTTGTAATAAATTGCTTTGTTCTTCCTATTTTCTTAGTTTCCTCTCCATCCGATTGCATCAGTCTTTTCTCCAATTGGGTAAGCGTGGCACGATTGCAACCACTATAATCGGGTCTAGTCATTTGTTAACAGCTCGGATCGCGGATTATTATCCGCTCGGCATATTCCATCAATATCCATGGTTCGAGCGGGAGTTATTCCCTCGTTTCCGGTCGGCGTTAGTATTTAGGTAGTAGTGAACCCCTAGGCCTAACAAACCCTACCTAACGCTGCGCCGGGAAGGACGTTATAACTTCCAGGACTCGCGTCGGCAAGATAAAAGGAAAAGGGGATTAAACCCCCCTTGATAAGGGGAGAGCCGACGTCTGAGATCCGCAACAATTGGTGTCGGGGACTGGGATTTGGAACCCGAACCAAATTTTCTATCTTTTGGACAATTTTGTCAAAATTACAAGCGGCCGAAATTTTATTAGTAAACCAAATTAAATCGTGCCATGGATAGCCAAGGCGATCGGATGCCGGTGGGGGTAGATGAGGTGGAGTTAGAGGCAATCCAGGGCCCCTGGGAAGAAGAGGGACAATTGGAGGAAATGGAGGATGTAATTGGAGAGGATGCAGCAGTAGGGGTTGCAGGCACACAAAATGGTGGCACCTCGCACATTGTGACAAGGGCCGCGCCCGCTACACAAGTGGGAGGGATGGATATGCAGGCCCTCATTGCGCAGCTGCAGTTAGCCCTACAGATGGGGTTGGAAAACCAAATTGGGGGATTGAAAGATGGGTTAAGTAATATGGGAAACCAAATTGGGGGATTGAGTAAGGAGATGGGAGAAATGAGGGCCGATAGTGAGGGAATGGAAAACAGAATGGGGGAGCAATTGGGCAATCAAATTGGGGGATTGAGAGACAGGCTAATTAAATTTGGAAACAGAATGGGTGACCGCATACAAAAATTTGGGGAGAACATTGACCGCAGGTCAGGCGGGAAAGGCACAATGGAATGCGACGGGGTAGCGCGGCTTGAGGAGCACGGGCTAAGCGAGGCTGAGCAAGGCATAGATACGTGGACCGTGGTGGAGATTGCGACTCGGGGTATGGAGAAGCAGACGACCGCCGAAGTAGAAAAGAAAATTTTATTAGCGCCAGCGGTCATCGAGGGAAAGGAAAATGAATTAATCATCGTGGAAATTGGGATTCAAGAGACGGTGGACTTAGAAAAGCACTCACAGAAGGAAGAGATGGAAAATGTGCAAAGTCCGTGTTCACATCATGATGCCGTACTTGCTAATCCCAATAAAGATTTGCAGGTGCGTGTCGAGAAAAGGATCCCGAAGGTAAGCCGGGCTGTATATGGCGTGAAAAGGTTTGGCGCGAAAAGATTTTTCAGGCGCTTGGGATCCCGGCGTCACCCGGGCGCTTGTGGAAGTTCCGTGGTGCGCTGCGTGAGAGCGAATGGCGTGCGTGTGCGAACGGCGCCGAAGCGAGAATGCACAATGGAGTGTATTTTTGAGAGTGAGTATGATACAGAGAGTGAGATGGATGGAGAGAGTGTGCGAGGATGCACACCGGAGATGGATGAGGAGCGTGTGCAGGGATGCACACCGGAGCGTGTGACTGGGTGTGCGACAAGAGATTGCACACCCGTGGGTAGGTGTGCACTGAGTGGGTGGATGCAAGAGTGCACACACACCCACGAGTGTTACGGAGTACGTAACGGAGGAGAGTGCGCCAGGGTGTGCGTGAGAGAGGTGTGTAACAGAGTGTGTGAGTGTGCCTGGGTGGTGTGCACGAGAGTGCGGTGACGAAATGTGTGGAGTGTATGGGAGGCGCTGGAGCACCGTGTTTTGTGAGTATGGGAAGAGTCGTGTGTGGATGTGAGAATGCGACTCGAGCATCGACGCTGATCGGGGCAGCGGTTAGGCCGACGTATAGCTGACGCGAGCTCTCGGGGCGTGGTGTTCTTTGTGTGCTGCTGGGCCGGCGGGGATCATTGCCGCGGCGCTTTTGCAAGGAGCGCCATGCAGGATTCGGGCCGGTTCCTACCCTGTATGGTCGGTGCCGCGTCGTAGCGGCGAGCGGCACGATTCCGGGGGAGAAAGGCCAGGTCGGACCTTCGCCCCCTTGCAGGGGCGGTGCTCCGACCGGGGGAGGTTGGGTCATTGGGCGGGAGACCGAAAGGCTCTGCGCCGGGATGGACCCTGGAACCTCAGCCCGAGTATGCCTCCTCCCCAGAATCGAAAATGCCGGATGGACACAACCAACAGGAGACAGACCACCCATATACATGGCTCGGTTTTTCGAAGCCGAGCTGTAAAAATGTATTTCCACCCCGAGAGACTCAGAGTAGTGAACAGATAGTGATAGTAATAGTGATAGTGATGTAGAGGGATGGTAGCTCTACCATCCCTCACATCAATTTGGGGCAAAGGAGCTATAGGATTTATGGGGTTTGGCCGTATAAGCTAGCCAGGGAGGGTTAGGATAATGGTTAGGAATCTAGAAGTGACTTTAGGAGACTTGAGATTTAAGTAGTGACATTGTACAATTAGTGGGGACGTAGAGAGATTAGATGGATGATAATGACGAGGGAAGTGCTTAGTGTCAGGGAAGACAGGGAAGCACGAGTTTTAAGGGAAGCAGCTAGCTAGATGGTGCTGTGTGTATGAGCCTGAGGTTTAGGCGGAAATGAGGAATTGTGAATGGAAGTCCTTGTAGTGCTGGTGAGCAAATGAGGCATTGCTCGTGAAGGATGTGTGTGTGTAATTGTGGGAACCACCATGTGCATGGGATTGAAATGAGGAATTGGTATGAGAGTCTTGGTAGTGCTGGTGAGCAAATGAGGAATTGAGAGGCAATGGTCGAGAGGGATGTGTGTGTGTGTGAAAGTGTATGAGTGGAGTATTGTGGATGAGTGTAATGGTGTTGAGTGAATGACTTGCATAGGATGCAAGTGGAGATTTGGGGTGTATGGAAACAGGTGTGTGGAGTAATGGAGTGTGGAGTGAGTAGTGTGGAGTGCATGGTGTGAAGGAGTGGATGGGGGAAGGATGGACCCCTTCACGAATACCCGGGGAGGGTAGTTTAAAGTTAGGTAGAGGGAGTAGGTAAATTTGTTGGATATTGACATCTGTGGTGCGGGTAGTGGAAAGTAGTGTTTTTTGTTGGGTGCATAAGTGAAGTGGAATGGCTGGGTATGTGAGCCTGTTAGTGCATATGGTTAAATGAGCACTCCGCCACTGGTAGTCGGTCGGCCAGGTGAAGCCGCAGGTAGGCTCTGGGAGCCAGTTAGAGTCCAGTTCAATAGTGTTCAGTGGGGCCCGAGGATCCTAAAGAGAGGACCCGGGTAGCCCAATGCCAGAGGGGGCATAGAGGGGGTAAGAGCCAGGGAGGGCCTTCCCCAGATTAGGGTAGTGAGAGCTAGGCAAGCTCGGTGGCGACGTTCAGTGGCGGAGGTGCGCAAGTAAGTAGACCTGCTGGGAGCGCCACACGACCCAGCCCCGAAATTGTGCGAGGGCACAGATGGAAAAATGGGGGGAGTGAGACCCCAAATTTGGAGAGCACTACAGTATGGGCAATGGGAATTGGTTTTTAGAACCACATAGTGTAATTATGGCCAATGGATTGGCAGGGCAAGACCCCGGGTAGTTTAACTGTGTTAATGTCAATTAGAAGGATAGATAGGATAAAAATCTCTTCGCACCATCCACATCCACTCACCGAGGTGATAGGACTCCACACCAGGTTTTCCGAATTGTTTGGAATGAAAGACGCAGCATGATGGAATTTGACATTGTGTGTGATTCCATCCCTTCCATCTTGGGAGGGATTGGTGACGAATTTGGCATTAGGGGAGATATGGGGGACGAGACAGTAGAGACGAATTGGTAAAGTTGTAAATTGTGTAAATACGGGGAAGGGCAAGGGTAGTGTAGGCTGACGGGGGGTGACATACGAGTAGGGACGAGCTTTTCTCAGCTCGCTCTCCCACGCCCTTCATGTCGCATTGCCTTGTATTGATGTGTACCCTTGCGCCCTTGTCCCCCCGCTAACCTCTGCTTGTCTGCCTCCCCACTCATGGACCATGGTCTTTTGTCCAAGGGGAGTGTGCAGGTGTCCTGAATCTTGCTACCTGCACCCTTGCTGCCTGCCTGCCTGCACCGTTACACCCTATGGACCACACGTTCTGTGGCCTGGCACCTATGGACCACACGTTCTGTGGCCTGGCACCTTTGGACCACACGTTCTGTGGCCTGGCACCTTTGCTGGGACAGGCCATTGCTGCCAGTAGTATCTGGCTTGCGGACCACTGTTTTAAGTGGCATCGATGCCAAGCAGTGGACCACCTGCGTTGGCCCTGCTGGACATAAATAAAAAAGCGGACATGGTTTGTGCCCTTTTCTTAATTAACATCAAGCTAGAAGACAGCCAAGATACATTGGCCCAGCAGAGAAGCACCAGAAGACATCATTTATTATTTTAAAATGTTTGTTTTTGTGCATTTTTGATGCTTTTCATGCATTTTTTTTTATTATGGTGCATTTAGGGGTGCATATGGGTGTATGGTGTATCGGTGCAGTGCATTGCAATTGGCATTTCCTCTTTTCAAAAAGATCTTCTCTTTTTCCCAAAAAAGACATGTCCTGGGTTGTAGTTGTAAATAATTAGTAGTGTCTTGTAAATAATGCTCCCCACCAGCTTAAATATTTAGTTTGAAAACTATACCGTAATTCGGTTAATTGTGGCCGTGAGTCAGTAAGGTAGGACACAACGCAGCAGGCGGGACATATCTAGTGTTAAAACTGTCGCACTCAGGGTAGTAGGTTAAATGTAGAGGGAAACTACACCTAAGTGTCACATGTAGAGGTAAAAGATAGTCCTGATGTTTCGGCTCGGGCCGAGCCTGGCAAAAGGAGGGGTGCAGTGTTGCGGTTTTGAGAACGCACACTCTTGTAATTATGACATCATTAAAGGTCAAAGGTAGCACCCCATAGATAGGCCACCAGAAACACGTCGGTCACCATAGGACTTCAGTTATTTCATTAGTATGTGTATAGATAAGGCCATGTTTCCAAGAGTTGAATCTGCGTTGTGTCAATCAAATAAGGAGTAGGACCCATTCCATCCATTTTGGCAGCCTCCCTCTCCAAGCGACGCCATTAAGCGCGCCCTCCTGTCTGTACCCCACGGCCCTCCCAATTTGGTACACTCCTCGGCCAGCAGCAGCAACCTTCGCTGCCCGTGAGCCTGCTCAACACCGCCATAAGCCACGAGGTGAGGCCCGGAAAAAGGGGGCGGAGCACAAGAATGGAGGTTTGGCCATGACAACCCACCATCAGGGCAGGGCCGGTAAGCGATGACCAGCCAACCAGGCCTGAAGTAAGATCGCTTGATAGGCGTGGCTTTTGGGCTGGCGGACGCGATCGCTGGTTCACTTATAAAAGCGCACAAAGCCCTTTTACAGGACTGCAAGGAAGCGCGCTGATTTAACAGGATTTACCAGAGGACTTATGCAGTGGCGCTCATTAAAGAGGACTTGTGGGTACATGCGCTTGGCAACAGGACTGATGAGAAGAGCTCGCCTTGAGAGGACTTGTTGAAAGATTGGTGTTGACAGGACGCATTGGGAGAGCGCACATTACAACGAACTCATGGGTACATGCGCTTGATCAGAGAGGGCTCGTTGGCATTGGGAGCTCAAATCAGGACCTTGGAGAGGGGGCGTTTGGTGCGAGTGTGCAACTATTACGTACGATAGTACCAGCCTTCCCCCCGTCATTATAAACTGTCCGTTCGCGTTACACTGAAGAGCTGCCTGCCGGGTTTCGTCCGCTGGACCAGAGCCTGGACCGGAGCCGGGCTGGAGCCTGGACGTGCTGGTGACCATCAACCATCTACAATCCCCGTGTGAGTGTCTGTATGAGAGACGGGCCCGTTTGTCCAGGGAATAAGATAAGACTGTTTAAGGTTGCTCCTGCGTAACTGCTTCTTCCTCCTCTTGTACATTCCCTTCTTTCGTTTCCTCTTTTCCTTCTTGTACATTTGTAATAAATTGCTTTGTTCTTCCTATTTTCTTGGTTTCCTCTCCATCCGATCGCATCAGTCTTTTCTGCAATTGGGTAAGCATGGCATGATCGCAGCCGCTATAATCGGGTCTAGTCATTGGGTTAACAGCTCGGATCGCGGATTGATATCCGCTCGGCATATTCCATCAATATCCGTTGTTCGAGCAGGAGTTATTCCCTCGTTTCCGGTCGGCGTTAGTAATTAGGTAGCAGTGAACCCCTAGGCCTAACAAACCCTACCTAATGCCATGCCGGGAAGGACGTTATAACTTCCGGGACTCGCGTTGGCAAGATAAAAGGACAAGGGGATTAAACCCCCTTGATAAGGGGAGAGCCGACGTCCGAGATCCGCAACTATATATATATATACTGTATATATATATATATATATATATATATATATATATATATATATATATATATATATATATATATATATATATATATATATATATATATATATGTATATATATACATATATATATGTATATATATATATATATATATATATATATATATATATATATATATATATATATATATATATATATATATATATATATATATATACATATGTGTATAATGTCTATATATATATATATATATATATCTGTTTAGTGCATCTTTCTCGAAGATCGTTCCAAAATCTTCGGTTTCTCTGAAGGGATTGCAGAAGGTTCAGCTCTGGACAGTTCTGTTTGACACATCGGCCTCGTTGGGTTACCATGGCGCTTGTTATTCAAAGTTCATGTACAAAGCTATATTGCTCATGCTTGGAAATGCAAAGGTAGAGTTGAGAAGACCCGTCCCATGTCCTTTTTCTCAAGACTGCAGAGGGTAAGGTGTTCTAATGTTATGTTTGGAGTAGATAGACTTCAACTGACACTTGCATACAATTATGATGACTATCCAGAGAAGAGTTTTGGAGGAAGAGAGGTCAAAATGGAGGTAGTTCGATGGAAAAGTGAATGGAGATTTATGAAACACTTGGGGGGTGTGTAGGGGTAGGGATTGGGGTGGTGTGTGGAGGTGTGAAGGGATGGTGAAATTTTTTTCATTTGATCATCTATATACGTAACTAGCAAGAGTACCCAGCTTTACCGATGGGGGTGGGTGTGGGGGGGGGGGGGGTAATGCAGGAAAGGGAGGGGTGAGGAAAGGAGTGGGTGGAGTGGAAGGGAGGGGGGAGGTGAGGGGAGAGGGAGGGGAAAGATAAGATATACTGCATAAACATGTTTTGGAGGAGTGAGGGGGGAGGATGACTTTGACTGGCTCCTCCGTTTTGGGGGAGTGGGGGAAGGGAAGGAGGAAAAATTTCCCCGTGCAAAGAGTGCTTCATAACCTCAGTGTTGCACAGGTAAAAAAGGAAATTGTAATACCCTCTGCCACCATCACTAGGTGATGCTACATGGTACAAATTTACACAGAAAATTTGCGCCCCTCTCCGGATCCCTTGCAACCCCGCATGAGGCCGCGGCCACATGGCCTATGTTACCCCCCAGACAAGGTTGTATTTGTAGTTGTACCCCGAGTAAAGTATAAGTGTTTATAGCTGGAGTACCCAGCATTGCTCAAGCGTAAAAGAAACATTAACATATTTGAAATGATGGCAAATATAATGGAAAAGCAATTACATCCAAATCAGAATCCATCAGATATGTTAAATCATCATTTTACGTTTTCGTTGAATATATGCTGCTGAATGTGCCGTTCATGACGTTTCTGAGTTAAGTATGATGAAGGCAGGCAGACGAAGAAGCCTACCACCAACTTCGACCGCTTCCGGAATTGTTTGATTATTTGTGTACAAATGTCTGGTAATTGTTTTGTAGTTATGTGGATGTGTATTTGTATGTAACTGTCATTAATCAAAAAGGCTGAGGCACTATAGAACGATTTTTTTTAATCCCCAAAAAACGAACCTTGTTTTTTCAAAAAATTTTAAATTTTTTTTTTTGGCCTAAAACACTTTTTTTGTATACAAGAACGAGGCTCATGTAAGAGCTAACATTAATCACAAAAAAACATAAACAGACACATAAAACACACTGTAAAGGGAGTGGGAGACGAGATGGAGAGAGAGAGAGGGAAGCACACAAGTACAACAGCAGAGAACAGGGACATCGGAAGATCTGTGGGAGGAGAGGGCTCGGGGGAGGGGCATGGGAATGGGGAGGGGGGGAGGGTTGGGAGTGGTATAAAACAAACTGACACTGCTAGGACTTTCAGGAAAGAAGTTGGTAGTTCAAAAAGGTGATTCTGGGATGAATTAATGGGGATAGACAAGATCAAGGTTTTGGATGGGGGATGATAAGAGATGGTGGTGAACAGCTGTTTTAAAGACCTGGAGGGAGGAGTGGGATTGAAGAGTGTGAGGAAGTTTGTTACAGAGGTGGGAGAAAAGAGGAATGAAAGAGCGAAGGTGAGCAGAGGGTCTTGATTATGGCAGTTTCACCAGAAGAGGGTTGCTGACGGATGTTGTGCTGCCTGGAGGAATATTTGGGGGACAGAGCACAGACAGAGCTGGGAGATCTAGGCCAGAGAGGAGTCGGTAGAAGACAGGAAGACCACCAACCTGCCTGTGGTGAGCGAGTGAAAGGACCTCAGAGTTGGCTTCATCGCGGGAGATTCCAATGATTCTGAAAGTTCGTTCGGTTTCAATAGTGTGAGGCAGGAGCAACAACCCAGAGGGGAGAGCAGTATTCCATCAAGCTGCAGATGAAAGCCTTGTATGTGGTGAGGAGCTCAGGTGTGCCAAGGAATGTACTTTTCACGATGGAGGATGCCCAGTCGACTGGCTTTGGAGGCCAGCTTGGAAATGTGGTTTTCCCAGGAAAGATCATGGCAGATAGTGAAACCCATGAGCTTGAATGACAGAACTTTTCTTTGAGAGGATTGTTGAGAAAGTAGATGAGAGGGTTGTCCAGACAGTCTTTTCGGAGAGACATAGTGAGAGTGAGAGATTTTTCAGGATTGAAAGACATGTTTCACTTGTTTGACCATTTTGAGATTTTGTCCACGTCTGCAGAGAGACGAGGCTGCTGCCTGCCGATCTGAGGGATGACGTATAGAGCGACAGAGAGTGGAATCATCAGCAAAGTGATATAGAGGATTTTTCAGAGGTGGAGAGATCATTAATGAAGACCAGAAAACGCACAGGGCCCAGAACACTGCCTTGAGGAACTCCAGCCTGAACAGGAAGTGGAGATGAGAGAATTCCATTCAGTGCCACTCATTGTCTGCGACCGGTGAGGAAGTCGGCAAGCCATGCGTGGAGTTTTCCATGAATTCCATAAGAGGAGAGTTTGGTGCCGTCTTGTCCAGTTGCAGAATCTGTCGAGGTTTCACAGAAACTTCTCCACCTTGTCAGGAGAGAAGGAAACGCAGTCAATGAGCAGCTGGGTACGACTGGGTAAAGTGGGTACAGAGAGAGGCAGGTTTGGGACAAAAGATGTTGAGGCATTCAGGTTTTTTACATGTGGTGTCAGCTGTGTAGCCGTTTGAGGTAAGAGATGTGATTGAGGGGGAACAAAAACCAGAAACAGATTTGACAAGATGCCACCAGGATTTGGAGGAGGGAGATAGGTTTGAGAGTTTAGTCTTGAGGGCAGAGAGATATTGTTTCCTGGCTCTCCTGAGGGTAGACACATACTGGTTCCGAGCTTTGTGAAAGGAACGGAGATTGCCTTCCTTTGGATTTTCCTTCCATGAGGAAAACGCAAGTTGTGCCAGGGCAACTGCCTCACCTCAAGATTCAGTGTACCATGGACGGGAGGAAGGGTGTGACAACTGAAGATGAGATGGGATAAATCTGTGCATGAGAGAGAGAGAGTAATTTACTTTGGAAGGATTCCCAGGATGAGTTGTCAGATGCAGTAGAGATGGGAGACCAGTCCAGATGATTGATGGCTGCTTGAAGACCGTGCCACTCAGCAGGAGTGAAATGCCAGACTCGTCGGCGCTGAGGATGTTCTCTGAGAATGGCCAGAGAGATGTCCACGTTATCAAGGAAATGATCAGAAGAATCGATTGGAGCAGAGGAATAACAGCAGACATTTGCAGTGAAGTTGGTCATAACCAAGTCTAGAAGAGAAGATACTAGAAGAGATTGACTGGGATCCGGGTTCGGGAAATTGACAGATTGTGTCAGTCCCAATGAGTGGCAGAAGTCCTTTGCTGAGATGCCGTGGCTAGGGTGAGAGCTACCCACACCCAGCCAGCTGGCATGATGACAGTTGACGTCATGAGGAAGAGTTGGGATGAGTGGATAGAAGTTGGTCCATGTTGTCAGACAGCGAGATGTAAATGGAGTCATGATAGTCCATGGGCCAGAGCAGATATCGGTACCACCTGGGGGGACCAAACCAACGTAGTACTAAAATGTTTATAGGGTTGATATGAGTGTAATAAGATATGATAGCCTTTTGAGATAGGTAGCTTTGTCAATAATTTTTAAAACTCATTTTTTTGTCATTAGCGCCATTGTGTAATTTGCGAAAAATGAAAGATACGCCAGTGTCAAATTTATATCTCCACCAATGTGGATTAAAACAATGCAAATACGGTTATTTCCTTTTGATTAAAAAGCAAAATGCAAAATAAATGTGATTCACACTATTTTTTACATTGTATTGTGTTTACTGCCTGCAATTATTGTATTTATCTTCAGCTGGAAACTTAACATTTTGAATTACAGGTAGATTTAAGCGGTTTTTTTTCACCAATTATACTTATATTATCTTTTCTTTCAAAACTAATATCTTAACCAATATTATCTTTTTGTATGTTGCAGATAGTGTTGTACAGTGATCAGAGTGATGTCGATGGATCAAGGTACCACCCTGCCGAAGAAGCGGCCGTGCACAAACTGTCTTATTCATTGCTCAGACGATGACTCTGATTCCCTGGTGACATTGAGGGACCTGGATTCATGGAAGGCTTTGCTCCAGGCTGCAGAGATCAGACAGCATGCCCCAGTCCTTGACTTGGCAAAAGGACTAAAAGAAGGGGATGTACCTCAGGTACAGTACCATCGCAAATGCCGCAGCATGTTTACCATGAAGAAGTCTTTGGACTCGATCCTCTCCAAAGGTGCCAGTGCTGAACCCACAGAAGCCGCTTCCAGAAGATCATCATCCAGGACCAGGGATGCACCAAGTAGGCCTACTTCAAGACTGTATGACAAGATCTGCATCTTCTGCCAGAAGCCGAAATACATCAAAGGACAAAAATCAAGGGAACCTCTTATGCAGTGTCTTGAGTTACGAGCAGACGACACCATCCGCAAGGCGGCAATAAAGAAATGTGATCTAAGAGTGCTTGCATTGCTGAGCAGAGACCTAGTTGCCGCAGAGGGGAATTACCACAAGACGTGCTACAAAGAGTACACAAGAAGAGTGTCTTCTACCAGCTCTTCAGAAGTACAACAGGAAGAGAGTGAGGCAGCAGATTATGAGGAGACAGAGAGACAAGCCTATGAGGAACTGTTCATGCATGTGAGGACTGAATTCCTCCCAAACCCTGAAATATTGCCTTTAACAGACCTCACAGCCAGGCTTGAGAGATCCATGAACTCCCATGGCATCACCAAGATCAAACCCTCGACAAAGAAGCATGTTCGTCGCAAGCTTGAAAGTGAGCTGGAAGGGTCACTTCACTTTGTCTCAAATGAGAAAGGAAGGGTGCTTCTCTATCCAGACAGCCTGTCAATGGATGACCTTGTCAAGGAAGCCCACAACATGAAGCAAGATCTACGTGAAGCACAGTCTATCAAATCCATGGATGTCCTCACCAAAGCAGCCATACAGCTGAGAAATCAGATCAAGAAACAAGATGTCCAACAGTCATGGCCACCTGATACACAGAAAAGTGTCATCCCTGAAGCTGTCACAAAGTTCCTGTATAACCTGCTGACTGGGGATACTGAGTGTGCAAATCCCTCTGAAAGAGTCCAGCGTCTTGCTGCTTCTTTTGGCAGTGATCTAGTCTTTGCTGCCACCTGTGGCAAGACTAAGCCACCCAAGCACATACTCCTCCCATTTGCTGTGAAGTCACTGACAGGAAACACAGAACTGATACGAAGTCTGAATTGTCTTGGCCATGCTATTTCCTACTCCCAAGTAGAGGAGATTGACACAGCTCTTTGTGTCCAGAAGCTGGAACACTCAGCAGAGGACATACCACTGCCAGAAGACATGCATCCTGGTGTGTTTACGACCCTGGCCTGGGATAACATTGACCGTCTTGAAGAGACACTGAGTGGAGAAGGCACCTCTCACAGGGTCAATGGCATTGCTGTCCAACCCAAAGTTGCAGGGCCCATGCCACAGAAGGTCCTGCCTGCAGTCAGCAAATCCAAGAAGAGGAGCATCAGTCCTGCCCCATTGATGCTACCAACCTACAATGTTGGATAGCGAACTGGGCCACCTAAGACTGAGACCCTTGAATCCGACACAAACAAAGAAGTTCAAGATGCAAAGAAGAAGAACCATGTATGACTCCTGACTCGAATGTCAGATCCTGAGAACCAGACCATAAGCAGCTGGACAGGGTTCAACATCCAGATCCGCAATGATGTGACAGTGATCCAGGACACTGTGAGCTACCTTCCCACAATCAATGCTCCTGCAACTGAGATGTCAACTGTGAATGACGTACTGGAGCAAACGTTTCACATCATGCAGTCCCTGCAGCTGGACAAGATAGTCTGCGTATTTGACCAAGCACTCTTTGCCAAGGCTGCTGAGATAGTGTGGAAACATGACAAATTCAAGAACATCATCATCAGGATGGGCGTCTTCCACACAATCTGCAACCTCCTGTCCATCCTAGGGAAGAGATTTGAAGATGCAGGACTCAGAGATGTGTTTGTTGAATCAGGTGTCATTGCAGAAGGGTCTGTGGCTGGGCTGATGGAAGGTCGCAGGTACAACCGGGCAGTTAGAGCACACAAGACTGCATATGAAGCACTGATGAGGCTTGCCTGGAAAGGCTTCCTTCTGTGGATAGAGAACACTCATTCTGAAGACAGCCAACACCTAGAAGAAGCCCTGAAGAGCATTGGAGAGTTCCACAACAATGTTTGCCAAGCATCCTTCCAGGACCTGCTTCAGGATGAATCATGCACACGTATCTTGGAGCTGTTCGAAACCTACCTGAACTCCCTCAGAGATGAGAACAGCCTTGCAGCCTTCTGGATGTCTTACCTAGACATGGTTGAGATTATGCTGGGCCTCATCCGAGCATCTCGAGAAGGTAACTGGATGCTTCACCTGGCAGCTATTCGAGAGATGATTCCCTGGTGCTTTGCCTATGACAAGGTGAACTACGCCCGGTTCCTGACCTACTACTATGCCACAATGTCTCGGCTACCCATCGAACATCCTGACATCCATTCCCACTTTATGCAAGGTGGGTTTTCTGTGCAGATCGGCTGCAAGAATCCCTTTGGGCAGATACCTGTGGACCAGACGATCGAAGAGACTGTCAACAAGGACACCCAGACACCTGGAGGCACAAAAGGGTTCAGCCTGAAACCTGGAGCTGTGGCTAGATACTACCTGACATCTGAGTACCGAAGCACTTATATGAGACAGCTAAGGGACATGGTTCATGTAGGCCAACATGACAACTTCAGTCATCCTGACCTACAGATGCCAAGAATCAGAAGAGATGAGGCTGACATCCAGTCCATGGTTCCACTGATGGAAACCAGCTGGTTGAATCCATTCAATCTTGACCATGGAGAGCTTGTCAGTCTGTCAACTGGTGCGGTGGCCCCAGCAGAAGTTGCCAGGGACCTTCTCGATGCCCGCAAGGTGGGAGAGGAGGCATATCAAACATTCAAACAAGAGCGCTTGGAAGCAGCTGCCCCAGCTACAACGTTTCATGACAAGATGTCAAAGAAGAAGCTGAAGACGTTTTCAGACATCAGAAAGAAGTCATGTAGTAAAAGCTCTGCCAGAGAAGTAGTCATCAAAGCTGACAGGAAACTGTTTGGCCAGATGATACTTGTTGCCGAAAGCAGGAAACTACACATGAGTGACGTGCTGGCTCATCCACTGCCCTGCCATGGGCTCTGGCCAATGGTGATGGGTCTCTCCGCAAGACCAACAAAGCTGCCCTTGCCAGGGAGTTGGAAAAGAATGTTTCTCCAGCAGAGGTCATCCCAGAGCCCTCAGCAACAGTCATTGATGGGATGAGCCTAGTCCATAAACTGAAAGGAAATGAAAAGACCTTCTCACAGCTGGCAGAATCAGCACTCTCTCAAGTCCTCCACGAAGGTGGAAAGAGCCACTGCATTGATGTCGTCTTCGATGTCTACAGAGACACATCCATCAAAAATGCGGAAAGGGTCAACGGGAGGATACACAGCATTGCAGTTCAAGACCATAGCACCTGGGCACAACATTCAACAGTGGAGAAAGTTCATCTCCAGTTCATCTAACAAGACCAGCTTGATCGAGTTCCTTGTGCAGACGTGGAAGGGGCCAGAACACAGGCAGAAGCCTGACAACATGTTACTGTATGTGACCTGTGGACATCAATGTTACAAACTGTCGAAAGATCACTGGGAGGAGGCCACAGAGCTAAAGTCCTCACAGGAAGAAGCTGCCACCCGGATCTTACTACATGGTGTTCATGCAGCAGAATCTGGCATCAGGTCCGTTGTGAACAGTGCAGAAGACACAGATGTCCTCGTGCTGTGCCTGGCTGTTGCCAAGTCCATCCCATGTCCCATGTACATGAAGTGCGGAACCAAGGCCAGGACAAGATACCTTGACATCCAGAAGCTGAGCCATGCTCTGGGAGGTGAGGTGTGTGAGGCACTGATTGGTATGCATGGCTACACAGGCTGTGATACAGTCAGCGCATTTGCTGGACATGGCAAGTTGGCTGCCTTCAAGCGAATGAAGGCTGACAAGACCTATCTGGAGGCCTTTGCTGAACTTGGTCAGTCATGGGAGGTATCTGGGGAGCTGTTCAGTAAACTCCAAAAGGTCACCTGCCATCTCTACATGCCTTCTGCACGGACTGCCACAGTCAACAAGCTTCGCTACCAACTGTTCTGTGCGAGACGTGGAAAAGTGTAGTCTAGCCAGCTGCCTCCCTATGAGGACTGTCTCTTCCTGCATGCCCTCCGTGCGAACTATCAAGCGGCCACATCTGGAGGAGATGTTTGCAGAGTCACCCATTCATCCCTGACCCCAAGGACTGTGGTTGGACCACAGATGAAGAGGTCAAACTTGCTGTGCAGTGGATGCGTGGATCACCTGCACCAGAAGCTGTGCTCCAGTTGCTGTCCTGCAAATGTGTGCGCTCATGCAAACTACCGGACTGTACCTGCCTGGCATATAGCTTGAAGTGCACAGACATGTGCAAACTACAAACCTGCACCAACCAAGCCAGAGAAAAAGAGCTGGAAGTAGAATTGTCAGACTCGGACACTGATGATGACACTGATTAACTTGGCAGTGTACAGTCATGTATGAGAGTGTGTATCACGGTAACAGAAATTTCAATTTTGACTTGGGTTATTAAGTGATGACATGATAAGTGACATATTGGTTTTATTTTATTATTTAGGCTTTTCTAAACAGAATAAGGGCGTGAATCCATGTAAATATAAAAAGTTCTTTGAAATGACATTGCCAGAAGTAACAACATTGAGTGTATGAACACATTTATTTCAATTTACCTTCAAGTGTGTGAAACATCCCAGTTCATAAAAAGACACATTTTAAGATTGTTTTCTACTGAAAAATAACTCAAAATGTACTTTTGACTCTTTCCTAACTATCTTAATAAAGTTGTTATTCTTAGAGTAAAGTACAAGGAAAAACCTAACTATCTTAATAAAGTTGTTATTCTTAGAGTAAAGTACAAGGAAAAACGTGTGTTTCGTCTTTTTTGCGCAGGGTATGTTTACATATGAGGTGATAACCACCATTAAGCTACTCATCTACAAAGGCTATCTTACCAAAATGTAAACTAGGGACATCTAGCAAGCTGAAAATAGCAATTTGGTTTGGTCCCTCTGGGTGGTACCAATATGTGAAAATTGGGGTCTGGGCTCAAGGACTATGACTGTTTGGTGGACGGTACAACACACATATGAACAAAAGGTCAGAGCGGAGGGGAAGCCATAGCCAGAGGTACTCCTGGGGGTGTGGTGGAGCGAGGGCAGTGCAAGGAGAGTGAGGAAGAGAGTTTTTTATTAAGATGGCAACCCCACCACCAGACGAGGCTGAGGTCTATCATACCGGAGGAGGGAGTAACCAGGCGGAGATATTAAGGAATCAGAGACATCTTGAAGGAGAAAGTTTCTGTGAAGCAGATTAAGTCTGGTTTGTCAGAATCAATCTGTACGGAGAGATCAGTCAGGTTTGAGAGAAGGCCCCAGATGTTTGAGTTCCATACCGTGAAGGAAGAGGTAGGGGGAGCATCGGATACAGGACAGGGGAGGGGAGGAGTAGGGTAAGATGAGGAAGAGGAGAATGTAGGGAGAGCTGTTGATAGTGTGTCAGAGATTTCAGAAGAGCTAAGAGAAAGGGAAGGATGAGGAGGACAAAAGCTTTGATGGTGATTGAAAGAGGCACAGTGAGGTGTTGTTTGAGGGGGGGGGGGGCAGAGCGAGGAATAAGGTTGGAGGAGGTGGAGGTATGAGTTGAAATGGAGAGGAAGCGTGGAGGAGGCCACATTGAGGAGGAGGGGTGAGCCAGGAGAATTGGAGAGGGATGGTAGGGGGGGGGGGAGATTTGAATGAAGGGGAGAGGTTGGGGGGGGGGAGTTTTGAAGGGGAGGGGCGAGGGGGGAGTTTACAAGGGGAGGGGCAAGGGGAGAGTTTAGGAGGGGAGGGGAGAGATTTGAATGGGAGGGGTGACCGGGGAGTTTAGGAGGGGTGGGTGAGTTGGGATTTTAGAAAGTGTTGTACGATTAATGGAAAACGAACATTTATTTCAAAATGAGTTTCTTCTGATTTTCAAGTCGGAGATCCGTTTGAAAACGTTAGAGGGGTGGAATGCAGGTGAGTTTCGAGAATGTAGAAAAGATGAACTGGAAGAGATTGAATATATATTTTAAACGGAGTGATTTGATGAGCAAATCGAAGAAATCTTTTAAAGATGAAGAAGAAACGTGTGTTATAATATACAACACTGCAGGGGAAAGTTGAATTTTCTTTTAAACGAAACTGTGAAAACTATCTGGAAAATTCCGCGAAGTGAGGGCATGGAGGCTAAGGGGGATGAAGGATTCTAGAACAGGTTCAGAAGCAGGAATAAAATAATAGGAGATTGACAGCCCAGGTAGGCAGAGAACGAAGGAACACGAAGGAAGCAATTGTGTTAGTATGGGAGGAGGAGCTTACTTTTAAAATTCTTCGTCAATATATTGTCATGCGGACTGCTCTCAGTTAAGATCGAGCTTACTTTGAGGCGTTTCCAATTCAATGGCGGATCGATACATGAGCCGGGGGATTGGGGGAGGATGCCGCGCTTACCTGACGGTCCGCTCAGTCTTCACCTGTAAATTAATAAATCAACCAAACACGGAGTTGTTGTACAAAAATACGCGGCTTTATTGCCGGAATCCGAGAACAAAGGAACGCGACGGTAATAGCTAAACCCCCGGAGAGAGAGCGCTCTTACACACGGACTTTGAATACACACGATGGGAAGGATAAAAAAAAAAATGTTTCATTGTGTTGTGGAATGCGAGCTTATCTGTCTCTTGGTGTAGCGTCAGTCAGGAATTGTCCGGGCTCCAAGCATGCAGTCCGGCACGGCTCCGATCCTCGGGACACGCTCGGCCGTCGGCGCGACCAGGCCTCGATGACACCTCTTGCTTGCACGCTGCCGGGCCCACGTCTTCCGGTGCACGGCGAGCCTCGCGTCCCCGCATGAAGCGAGCGAGCGAGCATGCAATGTCCTCCTCGGATTCGGCACAGCCCTCCGATGCACCCAACGTTCGTGGCGAGAGAGTCGCAGATGAAGGGACCAAACAAACAGGGCGAGGCAAGGGGGGAAGAACAAGGCAAGAAGAAAGGTCGAGATAGAGGTCTGGGCAGGATGGATCCAGGAACAAGAAGGAACAAAATGTCGGCTTGCCCGTGGTTTTACCGCCCATGCCTTGACGTCACCGATTCTCTCATCCAACTGCTGCGTCGCTCCTTGCGTCCTCCTTCGCGCCCTCCACCCCGACTGGCCGAATCTTCACGCCTTTTGGTGATCGTCATTTGTCCGTGGCCAGTCAGAGTTGCACATCTTTCATCGTCCTGCTCTCCAATCGGCGCTCGTGTTACGGGGTCCTTCTGTGCTATGTTTGCTGGCCATGGTGTACTACTGCGCGGCGCTGCCTGTTGGTTCTTCCGGTCAGTTTTATCGTCTTGTGGCGGAGGGGGAATTTAATTAGTGTGTGCACTAATGGATCTAGGTAACGTATAAGAGTGCGTTGCCATAAGAGACAATGGATTGATCACCAGATCTGACACATAGGGGAATTAGCTTTGTCCCTAGTCTACCTATCACTGGTCATCCTCGTATGATCACAGGTACACACTTGATCCTACAAACCGGGCTAACAGGACTTATTACATCGATATTGTTCTAACTCGACAGACGAAGCATGATACCTATTCAGATCAACCTAAATCTATATATTCCCCGACCCCAAAATTCATAACAATATATATATATCTATTCTTTTTTTCTTTTTTTTGAAGGTTAGGTGAAAGTGGATCTGAGGAAGAAGGAGAAAGGTTGAAGCAGTATGGTGAAAACTAGAATTGGAAGGTATCAGCTGGGGAGGATTGAGATATGAAGGAAGGAGAGAAAACGAGTGTATGTATATATATATATATATATATATATATATATATATATATATATATATATATATATATATATATATATATATATATATATATATATATACAGACTTGGCATTTAATATGGAATATTTTTTTTGTGGGGGTTAACTTACTTTTCAAGATGACCTAGAACCAAAAGTTCATTGGAATTATGTTGAAATTATTCTAGATTTTGTTAATGTGACCTTTAAAAGAAACAAAAACCACACTTGACATTTCGAAACAAAATAAATTGATCCTTGAAAGTGATGTAAACTGATATCGAACTCAATTCATGGACAGTACTGTGTTAAACTTCTGCACGTTTTCCAGAAGTATCTCTTTATTTTGCACATTAGCCAAATTTTTTTTTAACAAAAACAAAAGTTAAATTACGACTGGGATTACGGACAGTAAAATTACAGTTCAGTACTTCGTGTAACCCCCACGAGCATTCAGGAGAGCACGTACACGTTGAGGCATGCTGTTCACGAGATTTGCCAAGGTTTGGACAGGAATTGCTTGCCATGCAGTGACAATAGCCTGCTGCAATTCACGCACAGAGGTCGGCTGCTGGTCCAAGTGGTCGATTTGACGCGTTAATTCTGCCCACAAGTTCTCTATCGGATTCATATCCGGGGACATGGCAGGCCACTCCATATGCTCTACACCACGGTCAGCAAGAAAGTGTTGGATCATGCGAGCACGATGAGGCCGTGCATTGTCATGTTGGAAGACAAAGTTTCCTCGAAAGGCTGCATGAGCAAATGGAAGCAATGTTTCTTCCAGAATGGCCCTGTACTTGAACTGGTTCAGGTTTCCATTCAGAACAACCAGGTTAGTTTTGACCCCTGCATGAAAAGCAGCCCAAACGGTCACCCCACCACCTCCAGCTTGGACTCTTGGCACTATACAATCTTTGTTGTAGGCTTCATGCACTTGTCTGCGCACTCGGACGCGACCATCTTGATGACAGACCAGAAATCTAGACTCGTCACTGAAGATCACGTGATTCCAGTGTCCTGGCTGCCATTGACGGTGCTCTCTGGTCCACTGCAATCGACGCTGGCGGTGTTGTCTGCTCAGGCGTGGCTTTCTCAGGGGACGCCTGGCACAATAGCCTGCTTGAACCAGTCGTTGGTTGACTAGCCTTCTGTATACAGGCACATTTGTCAGTTGCTGCCACTCAGCCCTAAGCCAATTAGCTGACTTGGTACGGCCATTGCAGACTAACCGGTGCAGCTGGCGATAATCCCTCCTTGTGGTTCTGCGGGGATGTCCTGGCCTCGGTATTGGAGTAGGGATACCCCTCTGAGCATTTCGTTTCAGGATATTTGACACCTGACCTTGAGTGATGCCATACTGCCGAGCAATAGCACGCTGTTTCATGCCGTAATTTCGTAAAGTCACCACTCCATGACAAACAGCATTGTCGAGTTGACGGACCATCTCCAGAGGAAGCGGCAATAACTTTTGGAGACGTGCAGCAGTTGTTTTCCACTAATACAGAACGCAACAACCCTTGTATACCCGACTGTGAAGCCAATCATCAAATGCACCTGTCTGTACATTTTGCCACGCCACCTGTGATATAATCCTGTTGTTGACTTCTTGCTGCGACAGACAATCAATGACATGGTTCTTTTTACAAATAAATCACCAAAGTGTAAAAGAAACTCATCAGATTGATATACTGAGTTAAGAAAGTAAACCCAAGTCAAGAAAAAAAAAAATTCCATATTAAATGCCAAGTCTGTATGTATATATATATATATATATATATATATATATATATATATATATATATATATATATTGTTGCGGATCTCGGTTTACGGCGCTCCCCTTACCGAGGGGGGTTTAATCCCCTCGTCTATTAAGCTGGCCGCCCGAGTCCTAGAAGATATCGCGCTCCTTTGCGGGGGTTGAGGTTGACCAGGGTGACTGGTCAATGGGGTCCCAGTTACCTTCGCCAACCTCGCCGCAAAGCAGGGTGCTACTTCTGCCCGAGCCACGGACAAGATGGAATTTTGCCGAGCGGTTTAGCAATCTGAAGCTCGAGCCGTTAGCAATAAAACTAACCCGATTCTGAGCGGTTCCTATATTGTGCCACCGATATTCAATTGGGGACAGGACAAAAGCGGTCGGGTGAGAATGAATCAAAAAGAGTAAAGGAAGAACACAGGTTTATTAACTATGTACACTAAATGAAGAGGAAACGAAAGGCAAAGAATATACAGAAGAAGAAGAAGCAGGACACAGGGCAGCCTTATACAGCCTTACTTAGCAAACGCCCCAGACAGAATGAACACACTTACACTCAAAGGGATGGAATGGCAGGAAAGGCAGGAATGGCAGGAATGGCGGGATAGGAGGAGAAGGTCCAAGCAGATGGCACAGGCGTCGAGGTCCGCTCCAGGTCGCGCTCCGGTCCATGCTCCGGGCTTGAGCAAAAACCTGGCGGCAGCTGCGCATATGGTTTGCACGCGGTCGGACAATGCCAATATATTTCTCGGGGAAACTGGCCTCCTGCTTATGTAATAGGTCAACACCGCGCTTCTCTCCTCTTGCTCGAACCTCTGGTGCGCCGTCGTGCTCATCTCGTGAAGCAGTCCCTCTCGGCCGCTTTTATTGGGCGTTGTTAGATCAAGCCGCCGGCTCCCAGGACACGCCCAATGGTGAGCTTGCCTCGGCCCTGGTTGGCTCCAAGAGCTTACCGGTCCCGCCCCTCGAAGAGACGTTGACAGGGCCACGCCTTGTTCTTGGCGCCCAACTTACTCCTCCCCCTTTTTCCTCCAGAGGACCGAGCGCGTGATGGCGTTTGCACGGGTCGTAGAAAAGCACTCTTACTGCCATTGAAGAGATTGGGGCCTATTCTTATTTGATTGATGCAACGTAGATTCAAACTATTGGGAACACAGCCTTAATTACACACATACTAATGAGTTATCTATAGAGATCCTAAGGTGTGCTACATGTTGCTCGTGGACTAGCTATGGGTGCGATCTTTAACCTTACACAAATGGGGGTATTTACAGGGGTGTAGCGACCCATGGGTCCCCCAAGCGAGACCAGCGGCAGAATCTCCTTGCTCCAGCCGGTGACGTCACCGGCGGACAGCCTCGGCGCCGGGGTGGCTGGTCACGTGACCACCAAAGCGAGCCGCGCATACGGTTATAATCCCTTGCACCTGTCGGTCACGTGACCACCGAAACACGCCTCGCCTGAGAGGCGTGGCTTTCGGTTTCGGTTATGCTTTCTGGTTTTGGATATATATGCAGCCCGATAAACGGGCTTTTCAGAGTTCCCGAGTTGGTTTTTACAATAAACATCTTCTCGGACGAGTTTGTGTCTTGCCCGTCACTTTGTCCGTCTCACGCAAGAGCCCGGCTCTTCAGGGGATTATTTATAAGGGAACATTTACAAAAATTTACCAAGTGGAGGGTTCTAAAAACTGCAACACTGCACCCTCATTTCCTCACGGGACGGCCTGGCCCGAAAACTTTCCTTTAGTGTGACACTCAGGTGTGGTAACCCTCTACTATTAACTTCACCCTGAGTGCGACATTTTTAAAACAGTTAAGTATGTCCCGCCTGCTACGTTGCATCCTACCTAACAGATTCACACCCACAGACTAACCGAATTGTGGAATTAATTTTCAAACTAAACATATACGGTGGGGAGCATGTTATTTACAAAGACTATTTGGTATTTACAATGCGAACCCAGGACCTGTCATTTTGGGAGACAAAAGCAGCACTTTTGAGAAGAGGAAAGGCATGCACTGCACTGCACCGATACACCATACCCACGTGCCCGGGGATGCACAATTGATATTGCAGTGCACCCCCGAGCACGAAAGCACCAACAGCACCATAAAGCACCAATCAGCACCAAAAGCACCATAAAGCACCAAAAACACAAAAAGCACCATCCAGTGCTCAGTCATACATTGCAATAATAACAAACTGATGACTCTTTTCCGCTCTGCTCCTGCTCTGCTGGGCCGATGTTTCTTGATGTCTTGCTCTTGATGTTCTGGGCTTGCAGCCTATTTGATGGTAATAAACACAAGCACAAAGCGCATCCGCTGTTCTTATTTATGGCCAGCAGGGGCCAACTAAAGGTGGTCCACCTGCATGGCTTAAGTGCCACCTCACCGTGGTCCGCAAGAAAATATTTTCTCTGGCCACAATGGCCGGTTCCAGCAGAGGGGTCAGGCCCCAACCCGTGGGGTCCATGTGTGTGGTGCTTGGCCACAGAACCGTGGTCCATATGGCGGTGCTAGGCCGCAAGACGTGTGGTCCATATGTGGTGTACCGGTCCAGGCAGGCAGGCAGCGGCGGTTCGGGCACACAACTGCGGCTACCTGCGCACTCCCCCCGGGCCCAAAATAAACAAGCCGTGAGTGGGGAAGGAAAGACAAAGCAAGCATCGGGGCAAGGTCGCAAGGGTACACATCATACAAGGTAATGCAGACAGGAAGGGCACTGAAGAGCGAGCGGAGAAAGCTCGTCCCTAGCGTACGTTCCCCCCCTGTCACCTATCCTACCCTTGCCCTTACCCCGTATTTACAAAATCTACACATTTACAAATCCGTCGCTACTGTCTCGTCTTCCCCATATCTCCCCTAATCCAAATTGGTTACCAATCCCTCTAAACCAAATTTGCCACCAATCAATTCATCATCAATCCCTCCTAAGGAGGAAGAGATGGAATAAAAACAAGCACAATGTCACCCCCATGTCATGATGCGTCTTACATCCAAACATTGCAAAAATCGCACGGTGTGGAGTCTTATCACCTCAGTGAGTGGATGCATATGGTGCGAAGGGATTTTAAATCCTAACTACTTTCTAAATGACTTTAATACACTTTACACTACCCGGGTACTTTCCCTGCCAAACCATTGGCCATTTTACACTATGTGGTTCTAAGAACCGAACTCCCATTGAACATACTGTGGTGCTCTCCAATTTGTGGTCTCACTCCCCCGATTCTTCACCCTGTGCCTTCGCACAATTTCAAGGCTGGGTCGTGTGGCGCTCCTAACAGGTCTACCTACCTGTGCACCTATGCCACTGCACGTTGCCACCTGAGCTTACCTGCTCCTCACCCTCACCTACCTACCTGGGGAAGGCCCTCCCTGGCACTTACCCCCTCGGTGCCCTCTCTGGCACTGGGCTACCCGGGTCCTTCCCTGGATCCCCGGGCCCCATTGAACTCTACCTGGCTCCCAGAGCCTACCTGTGGCCTCACCTGGCTGACAGACTAACAGTGGTGGAGTGCTCATAACTACAAATGGTCACGCAACTACCACAACCCCCAAGGAACTGCAGCCGCATGCATCTGAAGCTCCGAGGGAGTTGGTGACGTAATGTCATGGTCAAGGACCATAGCCTCCAACTGGCATTGTTCCAAGCATAACTCCCAAGGGATTCGGACCGCATGCAGTTGGAACCCCAAGGGAATTGGTTACTCCGGACACCAGGTGGGAAACTATGGTGGGCAATGATCATAACTACGAATTCAGCCACATGCCCACCCAATTTACTCCACGAATGCACCCAACAAGCAGTACTCTGCTACCCTCGCACCACAGATGCCAATATCCAACCACAATTTACCTACTCCCTCTACCTACTTTTAAACTACCCGACCCGGGTACTCGTGAAGGGGTTCATCCTTCCCCATCCACTCCTTTCGCACCAACCACTCCAATCCACGTATTCCACACTACTCACTCCACACCATCCATTCCATGCTCCATTCACTCCAGACCATTCATTTCATCCAACCATTCTCCATACACCTGTGCTTCACCTGTACTTGCACACTCACCTGGTGCTCACACACACCTGGTGGCACTTGCACCCTCCTTTCCTCCCAGGCTTCTTCATTCACTACAATGCCATTCACCCACACTCACAATACTCTGCTCAATACTCTTTCTACACACACACACAGCATCATCTGATCTAACTACTCCCTTCTGAAACTCGCGCTCCCCGTCTTCCCTTATACTAAGCGCTCCCTCGTCGTTATCATCCATCTAAGCTATTCTGCATCCCCACTACCGGTATGATGTCACTACTTAAATCTACAGTTAACTGTGGTCATCTTTCTAAATCCCTATACATTATCCAAGCCCTCCCTGGCTAGGTTTTCACCGCCATAACCCCATAAACCCTATAGCTCCTTGGCCCCCACATGTGAGGTGAATGGTAAAGCTACCATTCGCCATCACTACTGCTACCATCAATCGTCCATTAAACTACGAGCCCCTCGGTACGTCAATGCATTTTCAAAGCTCGGCTTCGCAAGTTGGTTTGGTTTGGTCTCCAAAACAGGTGGTTTGGTCTCCTGCGGTTGGGTCCATCCGGCATTCGGATTCAGGGGAGGAGGTTTGCTTGGGCCAAGGCTCCAAGCACCATCCCGGTGCGGGGCCTTGTGCTCCCAAGCGCGATGGCCCAGCCTTGCCCGGGTGGAGCGCCGCCACCACAAGGTGGCGCCGCTCTGACCCCTCCTACCTTCCCTCGAACCGGGCCGCCCGCTTTGCTTGGCAAAGTGCGGATTCGACCGTGCAGGGCGGGGCCCAGCGCGGATCGCGCATGGCGGTTCTTTTTAAACCGCCATGATTACGACCCTCGCCGGTTCCCGCAGTACACAAAGCCCGGCACGGACCGAGAGCTCGCGTCGGCTAAACGTCGGCCTGAACGCTGTCCCAGTCAACGTCGATGCTCGGCTTGCATGCTCACACGCATACGCGACCCCTTTTATGCTCACAAATCCAGGTGTCTCCGTGCCTCTCATGCAACCCATACATTCCCTGCACTCTATCACCGCACTCTCTCTCCGTGCACACCACCCAGGCACACTCATTCCACTCACAGACTTCGTTACACACCTGACTGCCACACACCTTGGCGCACACTCACCGTTTGCACACTCCTTCATTACACACTCCTCTGTTACACACCTCGCCTCCGTTACGTACTCCGTAACACTCACCACGGGTGTGCACTCCTGCGCCTACCCACTCACTCGCTCCGATGTGCCCTCCCGCACACGCGCCACAACCAACTCAGGTGTGCATTCTCGCACACCCACCACAACCAACTCACACTCCTGGTCACGATCACTCCCACTTCCACACTCTGTATCGCTCTCACTCTCTGTGTCACATTCATCACACCGACACTCCGACGTGCGTTCGCCCTCACACTCGGTATCACCCTCGCGCTTCGGCGCCGTTCGCACATGCGCGCCATTGCCATTCACACAGCGCACCACGGACCTCCCACAAACGCCCGGGTTACGCTGGAATCCCAAGCGCGCGAAAAACCCTCTCGCGCCAAACATTCTCCTGCAAAATCTCCCCGCACAATATACAGCCCGACTCACCTGGGCGCTTCTTCCTCCTCGCTCCAACACCACCTGCAAATCTTTATAAGGATTAAGCACGGCATCATGATGTGAGCGTGGACTTTGCACATTTTCCATCTTTTCCTCCAATTCCTTTTCTAAATCTGCTGTCTCTCCCATTCCAATTTCCACTACAACCACGTCTTTTTCTTTATTCAGCTCGACGACCGCGGGCTCACATGAATTTGCCTTGTCGAATTCGGCGGCCGTCGGGTTTTTCACACCCGGTGTCGCGATTTCTATCCCGGTCCACCTGGCTGTGCTTTGCTCCACCTCGCTTTCTCCGTGCTTCTCACACCGTGCGACCTCGTCGCATACCCGTGGGACCCTCTCGCCCAACTCGCGCCCAATGTCCTTGCCCAATTTTTCCATGTTACCCCTGGATTCCTCCCTTTTTGACTCTGCCCTCAATTTTTTCGTATCACACCTTGTTTCGTTTAGCATGGCGTCCATCATAGCTTCTATTCTTTTCACCCCTGCCATGATTTGTGTCACGAGCATCTGCATTTCTTCAGCACTTATTTGCACGACGGGGTCGGACCCCGCCGCCAAGTGTGAGGGGCTGCCATCTTGTGCACCTGCAACCCCCACTACCGCACCTTCTTTGCTTTCCTCCTGCATTACTCCCACCTCTTCCCTGTGGTCCTGGGTCGGCTCCAACTCCTCATTTACCTCCTCATTCTCCCCTACCGGCATCCGATCGCCTTGACTATCCATGGCACGACTCAATTTGGATGTTAATAATAAATTTCGGCCACTCCTAATTTTGACCAAATTTTTCAAGGTGGATTAAAAAAAATTGGTTCGGGCTTCAATCCCACTCCCCGACACCAATTGTTACGGCCAATAGCACAATTGGTGTCCAAAATTTGGTCTAAATAAATTTAGCCCCAGGTTCCAAATCCCAACTCCTGTCTACCAATTGTTACGGATCTTGGAGTACGGCACTCGCGTTAACAAGGTGGGGGTTAATCCCCTTGTCTTGTTAAGCTGGCCGTCTCCGGTCCTGGAACTATCCTGCTCCTTTGCAGGGTGAGATTGGCCAGGGTGATTGGTCAACGGTTTCCCTAATACCTTCACCAATCTCTCAGCAAAGCAGGGAGATGAGTCTGCTCGAACCGCGGATGTGATGGTAATTGCCGAGCGGTTTAGCAATCCGTGATCCGAGCCGTTAACAAAAGGACTAAACCCGATTAAAAGCTGTTGGCCAAATCGTGCCACGGGTACTCAATGGGGAAAAGACAAAGACGATCGGACGAGAGGAAACCAAAAGGTAAGGAAAGAACAAATATGATTTATTAACTACACTAAAAGAGAAGGAAACGAAAGGCAAAGAATATACAGAAGAAGAAGAAGCAGGACACAGGGCAGCCTTATACAGCCTTACTTAGCAAACGCCCCAGACAGAACGAACACATTTACACTCAAAGCGATGGAATGGCAGGAAAGGCAGGAATGGTGGGAAAGGAGGAGAAGGTCCAGCAGATGGCACAGGTGTCGAGGTCCGCTCCGGTCCACGCTCCGGGCTTGAGAAAAAACCCGGCGGCAGCTGCGCGTATGGTTTGCACGCAGTCGGACAATGCCAATATATTTCTCGGGGAAACTGGCCTCCTGCTTATGTAATAGGTCAACACCGCGCTTCTCTCCTCTTGCTCGAACCTCTGGTGTCGCCGTCGTGCTCATCTCGTGAAGCAGTCCCTCTCGGCCGCTTTTATTGGGCGTTGTTAGATCAAGCCGCCGGCTCCCAGGACACGCCCAATGGTGAGCTTGCCTCGGCCCTGGTTGACTCCAAGAGCTTACCGGTCCCGCCCCTCGACGAGACGTTGACAGGGCCACGCCTTGTTCTTGGCGCCCAACTTACTCCTCCCCCTTTTTCCTCCAGAGGACCGAGCGCGTGATGGCGTTTGCACGGGTCGTAGAAAAGCACTCTTACTGCCATTGAAGAGATTGGGGCCTATTCTTATTTGATTGATGCAACGTAGATTCAAACTATTGGGAACACAGCCTTAATTACACACATACTAATGAGATATCTATAGAGATCCTAAGGTGTGCTACGTGTTGCTCGTGGACTATCTATGGGTGCGATCTTTAACGTTAGACAAATGGGGGTATTTACAGGGGATTATTTATAAGGGAACATTTACAAAAATTTACCAAGTGGAGGGTTCTAAAAACCGCAACAATATATATATATATATGTATATACATATATATATTGAATTTCTTAAGATTTTTTTTACTCCCAGGCACTCGCTGATAAACCTCTGAAAGTTTCACGAAGATCCGTTCAGCCATCTCTGAGAAATATGGTGACACACACACACATACACACACACACACACACACACACACACACACACACACACACACACACACACACACACACACACACACACACACACACACACACACATACACACAGACCAACGGCTCTCTTATATCGTAGATAAATGTATCACCTTTATTTTTGAACAAACAATCTATTGTGCAGTATTCACCATCTCATGGCTGCACTGTTCATGTCCATCTGTGTCTGAATACAGTCTGTTGTATTTGCGACATTGCTTTCGCATCCACTCCAACAAATGGCTGTTTACCCAGAAGGTCAAATGCAGCCTGTTAGCTTTTAACACACGAATTGTGCGTACGCACAGCTGTACACATAACTAGCTCAACTGTTCGCACATTTGTGCCATTTTCCATTTAGCATCAGCCATCAGCATTTAGTTGCCCTGCAAGACTCGATTAAAGTTGAGTCGATATCTATTTTTGTCCATAGTTATAAAAAAATGTAAAAAGTTTACTTTTAAGAAATATTTATCATTTGAAATGATTATAATTTATTGTAGACTCTTTACAGGTCTTGTGGTCACGGACCATTGCAGGTCCAGATTTTAAGCCTCTCTCATTAACTTTCATTCTCAGTAGATACATGTCATTGTGGAATATAAATGCATGAGAACCATTGAGAGTAGTAAAGAGGATAACAAGTAAAAATTCTAGTTGGTGATCACATAATGCAAGTGGCAGCACGGGTTGGTTCACTGATAATAACGCCAGCACAGACATTTTGGGCCTTCATTAGACCCCGTTGGAGTTAATACAAAATGGGGGCTTATGGATTGCGTCTCGTGCATCCGTCCGTCCGTGCATGCATGCGTCCGCAACCGTATCTCAGAGATGTATGGACCAATTTCGTTCATACTTGTAACAAAGACAACAAATGATGGTACACATATGCACATCATTTTGTTTCGTGATGTGATCAAAGATGGCCGACTGGCGGCCATTTTAATTCTAAAAAAACCCGTTGTTGAACACGTCCTCAACAATTTATTGGACATGCATTTACCGATGTTGTTCAAACTTTGCACACGGACGATACATGATTATGCATATGCAGAAGATTTTGTTTTGTAATCCAAACAAAGATGGCCGACTGATGATCTCCAACTACATACGACAACTTTACGAAAACCACTAGGACCATGACATTTTACGTCTTTTTCTTATTGTTTCATCTATGTGCACATGAGTATGCTTAAAGTAATGTTTGAAACAATAACTCTTAAAACCATTAGACAGTAGACACTGTCAAAAAAAAATTCACCATGTTATGTTAGTACTGTAGCGGCTACCGCTGGGTTTTCACAATCGCCTTGCACCTATCAAGGACGCGGAGCGATCACCATGCCGGGCTCGTCCAGGACGCCCGGGCAGGCTCGCCCTCAACTTGCCAGGCTGCAGCCAGGACGCTGGGCCACGACCCCTCTCGCCTTTCCTGGGCAAACGCTCCGGGATAATATGTATATATATTGCTGCCCGATAAACGGGCTTTTCAGAGTGCCTGAGTGTTTGGTTTGATTAAAGCAACTCGGATGAATTCCAGCTTTTTGTCGCGTCCATTCTTCCGATCGACGTGGGAGCCCCAGCTCCTTCATTGGTGACCTACCGACATGGACACGGCAGTCGCCCTTAAACTGCCTACCTTCTGGGAGGCTCACGCGGCGGTTTGGTTCGCACAGGCGGATTCCCTGTTCGCCCTGCGAGGCATCACGGCCGACGACACCCGCTTCCACCATGTGGTAACAGCGCTCGGTTCGGCCACCGCGGCCCGCGCCCTGAGCCTCCTCGAGAGCCCGCCAGCCGCTGACAAATACGGCGCGATTAAGAAGCTTCTCCTCGACGCTTTCGCCCTCCCATCGGCGGAACGCGCACGGCGCCTGCTCGACCTGCCCGAGCTCGGCGACACGCGCCCTTCCGAGCGAATGGACTACATGCTTTCACTGCTCGGCGAGCACTCTCCGGCATTCCTGTTCCGGGAGCTGTTCCTCCGTCAGCTGCCTAACCCGGTACGCCTCGCCCTGGCAAGCACGACGATCACAGATCCCCGGGCCCTTGCCAGAGAAGCCGACAAGATCTCCGCCACAGGACAGCGCATCGCAGCGGCGACATGGGACCCACCGCCGTCCGACGCAACACCCATGGCGCCCGAGCACACGGCACGGTCGACGACCGAACTGCCGACGCAATTGGCGGCTGCTACACCGAGCCGACTACCTCCAGCACGACGACCGGGGCCTCCACCTGACCAGGCGTGGTGTTACTATCATGCCAGGTTCGGACAGAAGGCCCGGACATGCCGACCCCCGTGCACCTTCGGCAGGCCGGGAAACGGCCGGGCCGGCGTTCATTACCAGCCATGAGCGCCGGCCACACGGGCAACTTACTGTTCATCATGGATAAAGCGTCCGGACGGCGCTTCCTGTGCGACATCGGCACCCAACTGAGCGTCATACCCACCTCTGACCAGGACAGGCAATCCGCGGTTTGCGGCCCCTCCTTGGTTGCGGCCAACGGATCGACCATCCGCACCTTCGGCCCGCGCAACGTCACCCTCTGCTTCGGCGGCCAACGCTTTGCTTGGACGTTTGTAACCGCAAACGTGCCCATGGCTCTGCTAGGCGCCGACTTCCTCTGCGCACACGGACTGCTGGTGGACGTCCAACGGCGTCGTTTAATCAACGCCGAAACCTTCAGCTCCCTGGTATGCACATTGAGCAGCTCCGCGCCGACCGAGCTGGCATGCGCCGTCCCGGCGGCGAACGAGTTTGCTCGCCTGCTCACGGAGTTCCCGGCCCTCACGCGGCCGACGTTTTCGGCCGTCGCAGTACGGCATGGGATCGAGCACCACATACCAACCACGGGCCCGCCGGTCTACGCCAGGGCCCGCCGCCTCGACCCAGCCAAGCTCGCCGTGGCGAAGGCCGAATTCGACGCGTTGGAGCACCTCGGCATCGTGCGGCGCTCCGATAGCGCGTGGGCCTCGCCACTGCACATCGTGCCAAAGCCGGGGGGTGGATGGCGCCCGTGTGGCGACTACCGCCGTCTCAATGACGCTACCACCCCCGACAGGTACCCGATCCCGCATATCCAAGACTTCTCCGCCCGTCTGGCGGGACGGGTCATTTTTTCGAAAATTGATCTCATACGGGGATATCACCAGGTACCTGTCAGGGCGGCCGACGTCCCTAAAACGGCAGTCATCACGCCTTTCGGCTTATTCGAATTCTTGCGGATGCCGTTTGGTCTCAAGAACGCGGCTCAGGCGTTCCAGCGCTTGATGGACGGCATGCTGTGTGACCTGCCATTCCTTTTCGTTTACCTGGATGACATCCTCGTTGCCAGCACGTCCCGGGCCGAGCACCTCCTCCACCTCCGAACACTGTTCGGGCGCCTCAGCGAGCACGGCCTCATCGTCAACCCGGCCAAATGCCACTTCGGCACGATGGCCGTTGATTTTTTGGGCCACCACATCACCAAGAACGGGGCCGTGCCGCTGCCAACCAAGGTCGAGGCCATCACCACGTTCCCGCGTCCCCGTACCATAAAGGCCCTGCAGGAATTCCTGGGAATGGTGAATTTTTATCACCGCTTCGTGCCCCGCGCTGCTCAACTCATGCGGCCCCTCCACGAAGCCCTCCGGGGCAAGCCGGCCAAGCACGACATCGCCTGGTCCGCAGCAATGGATGCGGCCTTCCAAAGCTCAAAGCGGGCCCTTGCCGACGCAACACTGCTCGCTCACCCGGTGCTCAACGCTCCCATCGCCCTCACCACGGATGCCTCCGACTACGCGGTGGGCGCCGTACATGAGCAATGGGTGAACGGGGTTTGGCAGCCACTCGCTTTTTTCAGCCGGCAGCTCTGGCCGAACGAGCTCAAATACAGCACGTTTGACCGGGAGCTCCTCGGTCTACACCTGGCCGTCCGCCATTTCAGCCACCTCCTGGAGGGCCGACCTTTCACGGCGTTCGTCGACCACAAGCCGTTGGTTTACGCCATGGCCAAGGTCACGGAGCCGTGGTCGGCCCGCCAACAGCGCCACCTCTCCGCCATGTCGGAGTTTACCACGGACATCCGGCACGTCGTCGGCAAAAACAACGCCGTGGCCGACTGTCTTTCCCGGGCCAGCGCGAACGCGGTCCACCTGGGCGTGGACTTTGCGCTTATGGCGGCGGACCAAACCACCGACACCATGGTGCAAGCCCTCCGGGCGGCGGACACGGGCCTCCGCCTGGCCGACATCCCCTTCGCGGACACTGTCCTGCTCTGCGACGTCTCCCAAGGCCAGCCTCGCCCCATCGTGCCCGTCACCTGGCAACGCCGCATCTTCGCCTCCCTCCACGGCCTTTCCCACCCGGGCCGGAAAGCTTCCCAGAAGCTGGTGTCGGCGCGATTCGTCTGGCACGGCCTTCGTCGGGACGTCCGCGATTGGACCAGCACCTGCACGGCCTGCCAACGGGCCAAGGTCCACCGACACACCCAGGCCCCGCTGGCACCTTTCACCGTGCCCGAACGACGTTTCGACCACGTCAACGTGGATCTGGTGGGCCCCCTCCCCCCGTCAAGGGGGTTCACACACCTGCTCACCATGGTGGACAGGACCACCAGGTGGCCGGAGGCCGTTCCCCTCGTCTCCACCACCACCGCCGACGTGGCGCAGGCTTTCATCGCCACCTGGGTCACCCGCTTCGGCGCACCGGCGGACATCTCGTCAGACCGCGGACCACAGTTCACCTCCGAGCTGTGGGGCGCGGTCGCCCGCAACCTGGGGGTCAAGCTCCACCGTACTACGGCCTACCACCCCCAAGCAAACGGGTTGTGCGAGCAATTCCACCGCTCCATGAAGGCCGCGCTCATGGCCGGCCTTCAAGACGGCGGTTGGGCCGACCGGCTGCCGTGGGTCCTTTTGGGCCTCCGCACGGCCCCCAAGGAGGACCTCCAGGCATCCACCGCCGAGCTTGTCTATGGCCAGGCACTACGCGTCCCGGGCGAATTCGTGCCCGACGCTACCAGTCCCTGGTCCGCAGCTCACCAGCGCTCGGACCTCCAGGAGGCCGCCCGACGGTTTGCCCCCGTGCCAACATCCCACCACGGTGACCCCCAGTCCTACGTCCCCCCAGCACTTCGCACAGCGGAGTATGTTTTTGTGTGTCACGACGCACATCGGGGGCCACTCCGGCCGCCGTACGACGGGCCCTTCCGGGTGCTGCGACGGGACGACAAGTCGTTCGTCATCGACATCGGCGGCAGGTCGGACCGGATTGCGGTGGACCGCCTCAAGCCGGCACACGTGGACGTCGACCACCCACCACGGGTGGCCCTTCCGCCGCGGCGAGGCCGCCCCCCGTCCACGGTGCCCCCCACTCGACCGCCCACCACCACACCGGACCCCCTCCCACGACCCGCCAGGGGTCGCTTCGGCCGGGTCATCAGGACCCCCCTCAAATTGACCCTGCCGGTGCAAGTCGATTCTGGGGGGACGTGTGTAGCGGCTACCGCTGGGTTTTCACAATCGCCTTGCACCTATCAAGGACGCGGAGCGATCACCATGCCGGGCTCGTCCAGGACGCCCGGGCAGGCCCGCGCTCAACTTGCCAGGCCTCGGTCGGGACGCCCGGGCATGCCCGGGCATGCCCGGGCAGGCTCGCCCCCAACTTGCCAGGCCGCAGCCAGGACGCTGGGCCACGCCCCCTCTCGCCTTTCCTGGGCAAACGCTCCGGGATAATATGTATATATATTGCTGCCCGATAAACGGGCTTTTCAGAGTGCCTGAGTGTTTGGTTTGATTAAAGCAACTCGGATGAATTCCAGCTTTTTGTCGCGTCCATTCTTCCGATCGACGTGGGAGCCCCAGCTCCTTCAGTACACTGTATTAACAACCGTGTTGATTTTCTTTTTTAATTATTGTGCAATTTCATTCATTTATTTCATATGCTGTCTGTGGCTGTTGGTTGCATCATTGCTGGGAGCGTGGCTGTGCCACTGATGCAGTGTCCCCTGTAGGTTAGAGCAGGAATTTGGAATTTGTCCTGAGTACTGGCGATAGCTCGCTTACTCTTGTCGAAGGACACCGTGGGATCTTTAACTTCCACCAACATATTCTGGCAGATGGGACTCTGTTTACTTTCCAGCCGATGGACGGCACACAAACGATGCCTGAAAGACACCAATATGATAGTTTATAGCTGGCTCTGGATTCAAACCCAGGCTGGACAGCCCAGAGGCGAGTGTGCATACCTATTGGTAATCCTGCCAGCCCTACGCAAGTTTAATATCTTGCATTAAGGAGGTGCCTAGATGATTAAAAGTAACACATATTTGAATATGATACTGTGTATGCTGTGTATTATAATCAAGAAAAATATGGCAAATGAAAACCTTGGTAACATTATTGTCCGGTTGAGGGCACATAAAATGCACCGAGTATAACGGAAGAAGAAGAGGAGGATGATAGTAAGACTTTCCACGGCAGGTGTGATTTCAGGTGGATTGGAGGGACACGCTCAGATCCGGGTGGCCTTAATGGCTTGGAAAGTTGATTCACGAGAAGGCAGGAAGGAGACGCTTCCTTCCACGCCACGGGTCAGAAGCAGTGGGGTCGGGCCGGACACGCAGCAGGCGGGCAGACGAGGCCACACAGCTACATACCCCATTACTGTCTCTTTAACATCCAAAACCAAATGGCTTTATCTCTAACATGCTCGATTTTCCTCTCTTATTTCTCTGTTTTCTGGGTGGTTTTCATCACCCTGGTTGTTTAATCACATGGGAGCAAAAGAATACACACAAACAATTTGACATCCTTGAAGATAAACATGGCCGATAATAAATGTTTCCCTTATGTCACATGCCAATGTCACGCAAGACCTTCAACTCTACAGTATATTCCTTCCATACATTGAAATACAAAATCTAATTGAAAAATATTAGGAAATGCCTGAAATTATATGTGTGACCTGGCAGTGACATGGAGGTCATGAGGGGATGTGGGGGCGGGGGGGGCGGAGGGTCTTTTTTACATAGTTCCACACAACAAAAAGCAGAATTTTTATCTTCCTGCTCCCTCCTTTCCTCCGAACAATCTGAATGCCCCTTTCATTCACCTTTACTCCCGTTACTCCAATCGCCCCTTAACCTCTTTTCCACCCCATTACTTTTGCTTGACTTCCCGAGCCTCCATTTATCTGCTCTCCTCCTCTTTCCTTCCTTATTTCCAATTTTTTTTGCCATCTCTCCTTCCACTACTGCTTACCTAGAGTAATTTAATTGTGCCTAACTAAAGATAATTAATGGCCAGAGGAGGATTACTGTGATGAAACCGATACGATAGTGATTGCGGCATGCTAATCGCCGTGGGAAGCAAGGAGAAGTTTCAGATGTTTACCCTTCGTCGGTACAAAAATGGTATATAATGCCTGAAACATAAGCTTATCCTTGCTTCCCACCACAGGTAGCATACCTCAATCACCATCCTGTTGATTTCATCTATTGGTCTACCTTTCTGCCGATGTAGTTGGACTAGACATTCACCAGCAAGACTAGGTCCTCCTTTTCGGGTTACTGTGGCTTTCTTACTAAGGAAAACGAGTCATATTTTGGGGAAAGAGTTGTTGGTTGCGAGGAAGGGGACAGAAGCTCAGCATGCAGGCTTGATCCTTTTGGAGTACCAATAAAATTACAAGGAAGTTGTTAAAGTTTATCAGGATTATAGTAATACTGGTTTTCCTGTGTGTGTTATTCTTAATCAACAACTAAATCTAGATGTTTCTTGCAATTCAAAAGAGCTCATCTGTCTGCAGTCTGTGTAATATCACAAGCACGATTGGTTATCCCATGCCCAAAATCTTGGCCAAGTGGTTACGACTCCTCAATGTCCTCGATTGCCAGAATAACCTGATGTTGCTTCAACACTGTTAAGGTGAACATGTTTTACATCTAGGACGTGCAAGTAGTCAAAATTACCGGGGTTTAACCAATTTTACAAAAGAAAACTTCTCGGAAATTGTTTAACTCGGGTGATGTTGGATGCCCACATCCTTGAGGGATCATTGGGAACTGATGACAAGTCATGAACATTTCTGTGGAACATACACAACACGTGCTGTACAGTAATTGATTGCCAAAACATGGACGCAATAATAGATGGAACCAGTTTGTGCAAATTTGTTGTGAGTTTCTTTCACACAACCACGAGAGACAGGAATATCTACTCGATATATAAGTCTTCTGAGTGTAAAGGATGGTGTAAGGGCTTCCTGGCTCGTAATTTGTACCGATTGTGTTGAGTCGTTAAAAGACTGTGGTTAGTCAAGTCGCTTGGAAACTTTGTAGTGTATGAGTACCAGTCTCTAGGAGTCTCTAGGCACCTACATGACCATTGAAGACCAGTGACCATTAAGCGGCAGGTAGACGGGCAGCAATACACACCCGTTGACAATGCGAGCCTTTGACATGGCAATGTCTAACCCGAGGCACAGGACCAGCTCAGGATTCATCATGAGTGAAGCTTGGGGTCAGGAATCGTTTTTCTCGCAGTAGGTATTCATAAAAAAATGTTCTAATAGGAAATTATACATTCCGGGAGACATTCACATATTGCTCATGACATTTTTCGGTTCTTCAAGGCGCATTTCCTGAAATATTTTTCACCCTTTCTGTTTCTTCATTCTTTTATCCAAAGTGTTTTTCTTTCAAGGAGTTTGTTCTTTCTTGATCACACATGCTGTAGGTATAGCCAGCGATACACATTTTCATAGTTTTTGGGAATGAGGAGCCATTGTGCAACAATCTCGCATAAAAGTCCAAGTGAAACTGAAGAAGATTACCGAAACGTTCTGGACATCATGGAACTTGTCATTCGCAGCTCTCAGTTATAACGGGTATTCTACTTTGTCACTGATGAATGAAAGTCTAGATGAGGCACAAAGTTGCTCCCATACCCCATTGATCAGTTGCGGAACTCTGTTTCATGCAACCGAATCACTTGTATGTGGATGTTTCTGCAACCAGTTGCGGGCAGTTCGCAACAAGTTGCTTACCGTAGAGACAGGCTGTACTTTGAAGCAAGCTACTGAGTTATTTGGAGTTATGTATTTTATTATGCACATGTTTGCTAGTTGTCATTAGTTGGTGCAATCCTGACTGTGCTATTTATATGTATGTTTGTATATATATTTTTGTGTACTCAAGCCTCAACTCCTGGACAATGGCATGTATGCCCTCTGCTGCTGTTGATACCTCAGCCATGGTCATGTCCGGAATTTACAAGGGAAATTAAATAAGGTTCAAAGAATGAGAAACCCTTTGGAAAACCAGAGCTGCGTTTTCTTCTTCTCATTATCTCTCTCAACTTCAATGAATGCTTATTTTATCCCATTAATTTTATTAATGTTTTTTATTCCTGGACTTGGTCTCCAATGACTTCTGTTTTGAAGTCACCTGTGCTGCCGCCGATTTGCGGATGACTGAAGCAACTGAGATGTGGCAGAGAGATCAACCTGGAAACTATTTTACTGGCACGAGTAGTTTGAAAAGCGCATGGAGCAAGTGCGTTGAAGTCTGTGGAAACTATATTCAAACTAAAAGTTTGCACGTCTTGGACTAATATAATGTCGTTCTTAAAACTTTTTCAATGCCCTCAGTCAGTCCCTTCGCATCTGCATTTGATATCCCATTCAAAACAACTTCAGATGAGACTACTACACTGGCCAGCTCCTTGTCATTAATTAGGGAAGCCATTGTTGCTTAAAAGAACTGACAAAAAACACTTTTGAAGTTTTGAAGAACTGACAAAACACCAAACACCACTGCAATGAAACACATTGCAATTGCCAGAAAAAAATAAACGACAAACTTCTAATGTGAGAAACTTGTTGCACAATTACGTTCTCAGATGTGGTCAAGGCAGTTGCGCGTGGTTTTAAAAGCAACTTTGTTGCGTAACTGATCCTTCCGTAGTATTCTGATGAAAGTACGTGTGTTCCTACATAAAAGTCTTGCATTGGTAAGAAGTGGGGAAAATATAGGTTGTGACGATATAACAGTTGTTGTGTATGGAATTTTGTCATGTTTCACATTACCGCAACCCCATAAAAGGAGAAACAGCTCTGGTGCAAAGCTTGCTCACGTTTTAATTGGGCCGCGTGACCATTCCAGAAGGCATGTCCCGGCTTCACAGCCAGTCCGTATGGCTGCCGCGCGCTACTCACGCGTCATTAGCCAGCAGGCAGCTTGAAAGAAATTAGCTTCGGCTGAAAAGTGGCGCTTTTCATGTGCAGATGGTCCTAGCCACATAGAGAGCCCCTGGCACGCCCACCAAGCCCAGGGCATTATTGCCTCGTAAGAGCGCTTAGTGCGCGCCTCCCTGTGTTGCAGAGAGGCGGAGAGGAGTAATTTGCCAGCTCAGCCTCACGACTGTAACTCGGGTGTGGTTTCCAGGCTGGGCACCCGCTGTGTGTGTGTGTGTGTGTGTGTGTGTGTGTGTGTGTGTGTGTGTGTGTGTTTGTGTGTGCACACAGGTGTACACTTGTGCAAGTGTTCCCAATCGGAAACTCGAGATGTAAAGCAACGCGATTCGTGTCACTGGTTCCCACTGGGATGTTGAGGATGTTGAGGATGTTGTGCCGTGAAATCACCTCGAGGAAAGAAATTTGAAATGATCCTCGTGGGTCAGTTGAAAAAGAATGTCTTGTTGTGCTTCTTGTAACCAACAGGCAAACCTGCTCAAAATTTCAACGCAAAGTAACATTTACATCGATGGCAATTAAAATGTACACCTGCTTGGTATACAGAACATTGCATTGCTCCATGAAGTTTCAGCTTTACCACTTTGCCAATACCTTTTGACAATGCTTTGACCATTAAAGATAGTGCGGTTTTCTCTTGTTTCCTATGTATTGCATGCCCAGCATTAATGCCATCCATCATATATTATGCAACGCGGTTATCTTAGTGTCCACATTGCACCCAGAAGATTGAAAATAATAGATGCTGTACATACAGGGAAACGCCACTTCAGACAATCCAACCTCGAGGGTGTTTGTAAAGAAAAATATCTTCATTATTAAATGTGACTATTCTCTGCATTGTGTTTACATGATTTCTGTAAGAAATCTATATTGAAAATGTTATCTCTCTTCACTACAGAGCCCTCCTCATACATTTTCAAACTTTGAGGTGTCTTTCTCAGCCCAATTAGGAGGCAGAATTCTCTACAGGTTTTGACTTTTTCCCATGTATCCCAGTTAAAGCATTTTATAGTCTGCAGTAGCTGTCTTTTCTTGCCAGGTTCCGTTTACGGAAGAAATATATGTACCGACATCCGCACAACTGGCCTGCGCTCTTAATAGCTCTTGATTGTGGTTAACTCTTGGTCATTTCCCAGCAAGGAGACACTGGCAAACGTCCCAATGACACAGTGTGGCCCTAATTTCAATCACCCGGGGAAAAAAGGCCAACCGTGTCCACGTATGTGCGCACTGGATACCTACGAGTGTTCACGACAATAAGATAACCAACGTCAAGAAAATTGCATTATTGTGTGCTATGGCATCAATTATATCTGTTTTGACTTTGCAAAAAAAAATTAAATAATAGTTTGCTCCTTGGACCTCCTTGATCAGAAGATTTTTGTGTTGTGCATAAATGTTTGTCACAAAATGACCAGTTAGCATAAAGCAGTGCAAGTAATAAATGGAGTCATTTCTAACCACGAGGGGGTTTGTTCCGCTGGAGAATCATGTGATTAGTTGTACAAGGAAGAACAAAACCCATGTATTTATCAACAAAATGTCACACATACTTTCATTTTTCTCATATATCGGCCAGAGTTCATGAACAAGCGGAACATGGATAAATATCATAATACCGGAAATCTGCGGCAGGAAAGAAAAACAGCACACGGTAAACAAAGTGGTGGTGTTAAGGGACGAGGTTTGGGTCTGCACCCTGTTAGACATGCACCATGTGAGTGTTTCTCCTGTTGTTCGCATTGCCTGCTGGGTCTTGCTGCAGAAGCGGGCTGCGCATTGAAAGTACAACAAACGGTACCAGATGAGTCTGTAATAAGCTGGCACTTGAGACTCCAGTGATAACAGCTTGCTGGAAAGAGGAACTGAGAAATCCCTTGATACAGAGAGGTTACAGTCATGCAAAAGCAATTCTAAATTGTCTGCACTTTGTACCATATGCTCTTATTTAGAATGGAGCGAGTAAGAAAGATCTGATTCCAACTTAAGGTGGAATTTAGCTCACTGTATGCATCCCAGTGTCAGGAATCTGAACAGAAAGTGATAATAATTACACTTGTTGACAATGATAACGTTTTGGCAGATAATACGGTCACGTGTTTCAGATTTTTCAGCGCTGTTTCCACTTTGAGCAATTAGAGATTGAAAAATTAATGTCATAATAATTGCAGCCAGTACTTTGGTGTAAAAAAAATGGCCGGCAGAAGTAGGCTGGACACTTGGTGTGCATGGGGGAAGAGAGAATGGCAAAGAGAGTGGATAGGTTGAGGGAGCAAGGTAAGAGGAAAAGAGGTAGATTGCAGTTGAGATGGAAGAATTGTGTGAGGAGGGATATCCGTAAGGTGGGGGGTGGTTGGAGAGTGGAGAGAGTTGACTGAGGACAGTGGGAAGTGTTGGAGTATCGTGTTCAAAGCAGGGCAAAGGAATGATATCATTGGACCTAACCCATTAATGAAGGGAATAGAAGGAGAAGAAGAAAACTCTTCAATGACACTCCACACCCATAATGGGTGTTGGAAGAAGACTCCCCACACCCATTATTTGTCCAAATCTCCCTCCATTTTGTCCTGCAATCCTGCTGGTTGTGCCTTTCCCCCATCTCCGCTGTTGCTTTTGCTCTGTTACGTCCTGATCCGTTCGGTGTTCTTACTATTCCATGAGCCTTGACCTTGTACACAAAAAAGGAGTAGGCCAATTTGTGTTAGCCCCCTGGCAGAATTCCAAAATCTTGCTCTGACTACCACTCAGAAGACAACGGCGTATTTCCTGCCAATAAACTGTTGGTAACACTGAAGCTTTATCTACGAGTGTAATATTTGATGATGATCGTTTATAAAGTGTTACGATTACTTAAAAAAAAAATTAAATAACAATGCCCATTGAAAAGCAAAGAGCATAAATATTTCCATAAAGATTTGAGAAACTCTTTTTAACAACCTGACAATTTGATTTGGTTTGAATTGAGGCAATGTGATAGATTTGATGCCACGAACACCCTCCACCCCAATACCCCATCCTTTTCCCCAAAGCCTTTGTGTCGTTTGAGGCCACAAAACAGATGCCATCTTTGTTTCTGGCTTGAACGTCAATGGAAGTTAAAATATTTACCAGGACATTCCAGAGAGTGACATCTGCATGAGTGTTGTCTTTCTTGGCCTGGTGAAAGAGATTGACTGACAGCGAATGATGGGCGAAGCGGGTGCTCGGAGTAAAGTTACCGCGTGATAGAGGAGACGGGATGTAAGCCCAAAGTAATTGCATAGTGTTGCCAAGGGTCATTGGTACAGTTGATCCATGACCTCAAGTGGGTCGACCACAAAATATAGGGGACAAGGAGAGGGGGAGAACACTTAACAACAGTAACAACAATCCATACGGGGCAGAGAAAGATTAGAGCCTTAGCACAGAACTTGATGTCTGCCGTGTTGTGGAAGCACCTATGGACACACATATGTACTTACACGCAAACTTTGCACCCTTTGTTGAGGTTTTAGAGATGTGTGAAGAGTGCAAATGCTCGGTCAAAAAATTGTGACTGGCTGATAACTGCCCTGCTGCTCAGACATATTACAGCAGTTATTGTTTTAAAATGAAAAAACATTGTTATACATTCAATATTATTTGGAAAAGTAGCTTAAATGGGGGCAGCAAAATAACTTGTAATACAGACAAAATAAAAAGGATCAGAGAATGGAGAATTGGTGCAAATGGGGATAGTTTGACAAAGGGTAGCAATAGTGAGACATTATTGAAAAAGTTGACAGGTGGGAAATTGGGAAAAGTGACCAAAAGGAGGGTTGGGATTACAATTGAAATAAATGAAATAAATTTGCATCTGAAAAGAAGAACTAATTCATATGTCTTTCATATTTAAGAACTAATTCATATTTAAGCGTCTTTGGGCTTCCTGAAAAGCGCTATATAAAATAAATGCATTATTATTATTATATGTACATATATATATATATATATATATATATATATATATATATATATATATATATATATATATATATATATATATATATATACACAATGTGTGTATATATATATATATATATATATACACAATGTGTGTATATATATATATATATATATATGTGTGTATTTATATATATATATTTAATTTTGTGTAATTTGAGAATTACAGCTGTGTGTCTGTTGGGATAGGTCTCTAGCAACTTTGCACACCTTGATTGGGCAATATTTGCCCATTCTTCTGTACAAATATATATGTGTGTGTATATATATATATATATATGTGTGTGTGTATATATATATATATATATTGTATCAGCTAAAAGATGAGGGGGGATTGAAAAAAAATCAGGAACTGGAAAGCAAAGACTGACAGAGAAGTGCAGGAGGTGGGGTAGTTTGCGAGGTTTTCCTCCTTCCGAATGAGATCATAAATTGCATGGCGCCGTAAAGCGCCGCCCGCTGCGCTCCATTACGCCTCGCTGTGCCCTCGCCGCGAGCACGAGACTGTGCCTCGCCCGGCACAGCACTTGCTGTGCACACACCCGTGACCAAAATGCAGAGACAGAGGGGCAATGGCTCGTATTACGATATTACTTAATTTCATTTTTAGGAAGTAAGAATCAAAGTGTCATGTATTCATTTATTGATATTTACACGTGGAACATTCAATGTGTGGTTGTAGGGTTTCAGTTAATCGTGCAAAAACAAGATGCTAACCCTCGCGTCGAGTCCTTGTGAACTCCTGGAATGTTCCTGGAATGCTTTTGCGAGTGCAATCCTTGAAACATACTTTGATAATGTAATTTGAATCGAGTTTTTGACTTTTTTATATTTTTGTTTGGTCATCAAAACGTTGTCCACTGTTGCTGTCTAGTACACTTGTGAAGAACTTGTAATTTATGTGTTTTGTTCAAAGGTTGTTTCCAGGTTATGTTTAACAGGTTGCACGAACCCATCTAATGAAAAATACCCTGCATAGATGGTGGTGATGAGAGAACAACATAAAATGGATGCCGGAACAGAGTAATAACTTGATATCACCTCCTCCTATATACATAGATCATTATTGCTGCTCAAATTATTCCAAACTGGTCCAACAAGATTATGTGTTGCTTTTATCTTCTCAAAATATTGTCGCGTTGATGGTCTGCTAACGTGGACCGACCTCGCTGAAGTGATGTGCTTTGTGAATGGCCAAATTAAAAGGGATCCCGTTCAAGCAGACAACGTGGCTTCACTCCTCCTCCAGCCCCTCCCCCCCTTAAACTGCCCACCACAGAATTGAAATCCTGCCAGTCTCTTGAAGTGAACGTTTAACAAATTATATATCCCCCAAGGATTAACTAGACTGGGCTGAAACAGGTTGCTTGCGCATGAATGGTGGTATCAGGCATTTATTGATATGACCGTTTATTGAAATTAAACCAGCAGACAAGGTAAACGCAGAATCAAGAGACTACAGACAGATGGACACCAATGAAGAAATAAATACACTTAACGATGCGATAAAATGAAAAGCTCTTAATACAAGATAATAAACGAAAGTGCCACAAGCACACGATTGTTCACATGCAAAGGGTACGGACATCGAAACGGCTCCAAAGTGAGCAGCATGGACCAGCTCATAGCTAAGGCACCCAGCAGAGAGGTGGAACTCTTTGTTCACGATTCAGCACCGGCCAGGGAGGTGGTATGAAATAAAATTAATTAAAATACAAAAGTAGAATATCTTGGTTGGATAAGTGTCCACTCCCCTTGAGTTAATACTTGGTGGAAGCACCTTTGACAGCAATTACAGCTGTGTGTCTGTTGGGATAGGTCTCTAGCAACTTTGCACACCTTGACTGGGCAATATTTGCCCATTCTTCTGTACAAAACTGCTCAAGTTTAGTCAAGTTGCATGGAGAGCGTTTATAGACAGCAATGGAAGATTATTTATGGAGGCTTATCCTTGACATGCATTAGTGCCTGTTACATGGAAACCTGTATCTTGTATATTCATATCTTGAACATCACTGTTTACAGGAAACCCACTCATACTGACCGGTACTTGGATTTTGACTCTTGCCATCCCATGGACCACAAACGAGCTGTTGTGCACACCCTCATTAAAAGAGCACGTGATGTACCATCGACAATCAAAAATAAAAGGAGAGAGGTAAAACATCTTCAAGATGTACTGAAGACCAATGGCTAGCCGGACAGATTATTACCAAAAAGGGATGCGATCTTGGCGAAGCCTCACAACAGGTCTTTCACACAGCTACAACCAAAAGGTTATTGTGTTTTGCCTTTTGTGCCGGGGGGTGTCCCCAAAGGATTGGCAGAGTGTTAAAATTGGCAGGTGTGAGGGTAAGTTACAAACCGATGGTCACCATGAAACAGGCACTAATACATGTCAAGGATAAGCTTCCAAGGAATGACCGGGCAGGGGTGGTATACAGGGTTCCCTGTGTTTGTGGGGCTGAATATATTGGTGAGACAGGGAGAACATTAAGACAACGTTTCAATGAGCACTGCAAGGCCTTCGAGTGCAACTTTCCAAAGAGATCTGCCATTGCCAAACATGGTCTGAAGGCTGGCCATGTTCCGCTATGGGATAGTGCCAGAATTTTGTTTGGGTGCAACCCCCAGGAAACGAAGAAGGAGGATTTTGGAGGCATGGCATGTGGAGGAGTTTGTTGCGTCGCTCACAGAGGAAGTGTTGGACTTACCAGTAGCTTTTGGCCCTCTCATGCAGAAACGTACCAGAGAAACTGCGTCACCAAGCATATAAATTATTACCTTGCGTCACCAAGCATATAAATCTGCGTCACCAAAACTGCGTCACCAAGCATATAAATTATTACCTTGGTTGCTGTCACTTGGGTATATATTCTCACTTTAGGTTTGTGATGGATCCGTTTAGCTACATTTGTTTAAGTTACCACCATAACTTGAAGCAACTACATGGTATTTATAGAATACTTAACCTGCACAGTCAACATGGTATGAGCCAACTCTTCTAATTTAAACGTTTTTTTTTAATCCAATATGGCTGCTAGACCACGTGAGCGATGTCATCATAAATTTATATTCTCTAAATAATTGTTGCATAGATCATGCTCAATAAATTTCAAACTGATCAGACTAAGCGTTGTCCTTGTCGAATTATGACGTCATAATTATGGCACCAATGACGTCATCATGAACAACAAGTATTCCCCATATGGAGTTTTTTTACAATGAGCCACATTTCAATTTTTAAAATGCTGACACGGCACACACTTTACTTTACTGAAATGCAGACACAAATGTTATATTTTCGTCAAAAATCGTTGGAATTTCGCCAAATCTGTTTTGGTCATGTGTTAATATACCTCAGCGATTGACAAATCTGAAATCAGAATTTTATTTCAGGTCAAAATGACCCCGTGAGGTCGCTCCATACTTTGCCTGCTCGAGTGATAATTAATTCCATGCCTACTCCAGAAGACTCTTCTTCTTCACGCAATAACAACTTCTAGCTTCCAGACCGAACATCCAATCATCTTGAAATTTTGCACACATGTTACACTTCATTACCTCTACTATAATGTAAAGTTTCACGTCGATCAATGAAGCGGTTCAAGAGTTATAATTTAAAAAATATTTTCGTTTAATTATTTATATCTGCCAAACCACGTGACCTATCGCAAATTCCAAAAAGGTGATTTTAGTAGACTGATATGCTGAACACATCTGTAAAGTTTCCCCTCGATATGAGGGGCGGGGCTTGGTTTTAAAAGTTTATGCTTAAAAACGTCATAACTCCGAAACCATGTGATGCATGACGTCAAGCTGGTTGACTTTTTTGTTCGTCATGGGTATGCTATTCTGCCTGCAAAGTTTGGCCTCGATCTATTCAGTCGTTAAGGAGAAAATTGGATTTCAGTGGTTTTCAGGCTTTTCACTCAAAACAATATGGCGTCCGAACCACGTGACCTACGACATCATTATAATTTTATTTCTCTATCAATTTATACTGAGACGATGCTCAAGAAATTTCATTCTGATCGGATAAAGTTTTTTACTTGTCGAATTATGACATCATAACAGCGACACCTATGACGTCATCATTCACATATGTTATTCCGCATGGAGAGTTGTTTGCAATGAGACCTGTCTCAATTATTTCTGTGCAGCGGTTTTTGAGATATGGAGGTGCATTTTTTTCCCCAATATGGCGCCCATACCACGTGAACTGTGACGTCATAATATTCACTAAAACAGTCTACAGGAGGAGTCCCTCCTATGGTGAAAATTTCATGTCAATCGGACCAACGGTTGCCGAGAAAATGAATTTTTAAAATGCAGACACGCACATACGTACCCAAATACTTAACCCTGCCTTTCGCTTCGCGAGCGCAGGGTAATTAATTATCTTGTTTATTTTTCATCGATTTATTTGAATTATGCTACGTTTTGTTTGATTCAACGGGTGTTTTAACTGTGCTATTAATGTAACGATTCAGTGTGGTTTCAGTTGTTTCAACGGTTTTGATTTACTGTTTAAATTTGAATGGCACGAGTTGTTCCAGAATGGCATTGATTGGTGGTTCGGTGTCCCCACCCCTTTTTCCCTTATACATGGGAGGGTATAGAGTTGTTTTGCTTTACTCTTGAGAAAGGTCAGTGATCATCATCATCGTCGATCCAGTCGATTAACGTGTATCGGTGTGATCCCGTCTACTAGCATTATGTGGGTGAATGTTAAAAATTCCAGGGTCTTTCATGAAGAAAAGGTGATTGCACCTGAAGAAATTCCAAATTCTTGCCTAGATAAGTTCCAATCGAATCTCAGAAAGATTTGACCCAAAAACTTTCGCTTGCTGACCATACAAGAAAGAGGGAACAATTGGGGTCATTTGAAAATTAGTAGCAGTAATAAGTACTTGGTAGATTTATTTGTGGCGCAGCAGGTGCAGTAGTAGTAGTAAGACCATGTTTTGTTTGCCGGGTTGTTTTTCCTATTACCTGATTTAATTGTTTCATCGTGTCTGTCTCTAGGATAACATGTGCACTCAACTATTTACAGAAATGGTTATTCCCTCAGCTTTTAAATGGGCATTGTTATAAACATACTCGGTGATATTATGTATTACATATGCACCAGAGGGGAATGGTACAGGTGGCGTAGGTGGGGCAGTGGGCAGCCCTAAACAGAAAAATTCAAGGCGGCAAAAATAAGCGAAGAAGAGAACATAAGAAGTGGATTTTAAGAGAGAGGTATGAAAAATGCCTCACATTACTGACTGCCTGATTCAATGGTCATCCTGACCATTTGATGGGAACAATACCCATCATAGAGGTTTTGACCCTTTAATCCCAGAACATCACTGAACAGCAGGACCATAACCTTAGTTGTGTTTGAAGGTCATCCAGTCAAGCAGTCAGAGAGAAAAGAGAGAGGAGTCCGACAGAGATAGTGGATTTATCACAAATAGTAAAGGCATCTTAACTAGAGAGTAGAGAAAGAAAGGGGCATTTATGGAGTATACAAAGGGAATGTGAGGGGGGAGGATGGTTAAAATTACACCATATTTGTGTAGGTGATATAGATGTATAAAGCCACCCTGGAATGTCAAACATGTCTACAGTTATTTTCAAATCTGGATTGGAACCTGAACCAAAATCGAATCGGCTTGTTCTTGTCACCTAACCAACTCATCCACCATGATTTGTCATCACCCATCCATGACATTTTGAAACATCATGCCATATACAATGTTTTTGGCCCAATTGTAAATGGTGAAGAATCACTTAAATTATAGTATCTGGATGCTCACCAAAATCGAATCCATTCTTCCCTGTCACACACCCAAACTGTCCAACAAGGTTTTTTCGGATTTTATATGGATTATGTATGGATTTTCGGAATCCGTACATAACTTTTTCAGATATCGTGCTATATATCGTTTTTGGTCCCATTCCTGAATGGTGAAGAATGGATTATAAAATTCCAGTATCCAGATACGGATCTTCACCAAAGCTGAACAATTCTTCCTTGTCACACACCCAACCAGTCCACCAAGTGTCGGCCGAATCCAACCATAACTTTTCGAGATATTCTGTTCACAAACAGATAAACAAACAAAATAGACAAGAAAGAACATCAGGTGGTAGCCTGACCGACGAAAAATGAGAGAATCAATAATATTGATTGATCAATTGTGTAATTAAAATTAATAAAAATTCGTAAAATAATTAATTTCTTAACCAATTGGCTAATAGCATACCGAATCCACCAATGTTTAATGTTAATCTGTAACTTTTTGATAATCAAGTAATTAATCGAAATATTAAATAATTAATCGATTATTTGATTTTTATTTTTTTTTGTATACAGGATCGAGGCTCGTGAAAGAGCTAACATTTATCACACAAAAAATCAAACAGACACACATAACATATAATAAAGGTAACGGTAGACAATATGGGGAGAGAAGGGGAAGCACACAAACACAACATTGGAGACCCCAGGCATCGGGAAATCTCTGGGAGGGCTTGGGGGGAGGAGGCGTGGGAAGGGGTGGAGGGGTGGGAGAAGGATAAAACACAACGACACTGCAAGGACTTCCAGGAAGGAAGTTGGTATTTCAAAAAAGTGAATCTGAGGTGAAATTAGCGGGGGTAGAAAAGATCAAGGTTTTGGATGGGGGAAGATAAGAGATGGTGGTGAACAGCTGTTTTAAAGGTCTGGAGGGAGGAGTGGGATTGAAGAGAGTGGGGTAGTTTGTTCCAGAGGCGGAAGAAAAGAAGAATGAAGGAGTGAAGGTGAGCAGAGAGTCTTGATTTTGGCAGTTTAACCAGAAGAGGGTTGCTGGCAGATCTTGTGCGACCTCTAGGAATATTTGGGGGACAGAGCCCAGAGAGAGCTGGGGGAGATAGGCCGGAGAGGAGTCGGTAGAAGACAGAAAGACCACCAACCTGCCTGCGGTGAGTACATGAAAGGCCCTTGGAGTTAGCTTCATCGCGGGAGATTCCAATGATTTTGAATGCTTTGGTTTCAACAGCGTGAAGCCGAGCTAGGTGTGAGGCAGGAGCACCGGCCCAGAAGGGAGAACAGTATTCCATTGAGCTGCGGATGAAAGCCTTGTATGTGGTGAGGAGCTCAGATACGCCAAGAAAGGACTTCGGAGGACGGAGGATGCCCAGTCGGCGACTGGCTTTGGAGGCCAGATTTGAAATGTGGTTTTCCCAGGAAAGATCATGGCAGATAGTGAGACGCAAAAGCTTGAGTGACAGAACTTCTTGGAGAGGATTATTCAGAAAGTGGATCGGAGGGTTGTCCAGTCGGTCTTTTCGGAGCGACATAGTAAGAGTGTGTGATTTGTCAGGATTGAAAGACATGTTCCACTTGTTTGACCAGTCTGTGATTTTATCCAGGTCTGCAGAAAGTGAGGAGGCTGCATATTTCCGATCTGAGGGATGAGGAATGGAGCAGCAGAGAGTGGAGTCATCAGCAAAGAGATAGAGAGGATATTCCAGAGAGTCAGAGAGATCATTGATGAAGACCAGAAAAAGCACAGCGCCCAGAACACTGCCTTGGGGAACTCCAGCCTGAACAGGAAGGGGAGATGAGAGAAACCCATTCAGGGCCACATGTTTACTTCGACTCGAGAGGAAGTCCGCAAGCCAAGCGTACAGATTTCCATGGATACCATAGGAGAAGAGTTTGGTGAGCAGCGCGGGGTGCCAGACCGTATCGAAGGCACGTGATATGTCAAGGGAGACAGCTCTAATTTTCTGTTTGGCATTGAGGACCTCCATCCATTGTTGAGACAGCAGAAGCAGCATGTCCAGAGTAGAGTGACCTGGTCTGAAACCAAATTGATGATCAGAGATCAAGCCATTGGAGAAGAGGAAAGATTTCATATCTGAAGCAATGATGGATTCCATGACTTTGCTGATAATTGGGAGAAGGCTGATTGGTCTGTAGTTGCAAGGATCTGTTTTTGCACATTTTTAGTGTAAAGCAGATGCAGATGCAGATGACCTAAAGCAGATGCAGATGACCTTGAGCCAAAGAGAGGGTGAAGCGAACAGAGAGAGGGAGTGAAAGAGCTGCGGAGCAGGATTTGAGGACCCGTGGGCTGATGCCGTCAGGTCCAGTTGCAGAATCAGAGTCGAGGTTTGACAGAAACTTTTCCACCTTGTCAGGAGGAAAGGGCACAGAGTCCAGGAACAGCTGGGTACGACTGAATACGGTGGGTACAGAGAGGGATGGGTTTGGTACACAAGATTTAGAGGCAAACACAGAGTTGAGGCATTCAGCTTTTTCACGGGTGGAATCAGCTGTGTAGCCGCCTGTGGTAAGGGAGGGGATGGAGGGGGAACAAACTCCAGAAATGGATTTGACCAGACGCCACCAGGATTTGGAAGAGGGAGACAGGTTTGAGAGTTTGGTCTTGAGAGTGGAGAGATATTGTTTCCTGGCTCTCCTGAGTGTGGACACACCCTTGTTTTGGGCTTTGTGAAAGGAAAAGAGATATCCTTCCATTGGATTTGCTTTCCAGGATGTGAAGACAAGTTGTTTCTGGGCAATTACCTCACCAAATACAATCGATTAATCGATGAATCAAAAATACAATTTACAGCCAAATCACTTGGTCACTGTTGTGTCAAAATATCAGCTTCGTAGCTCAAAAGGTGCCCGAGATATTGCCTAGATGAGAGAGTAAATAAATAAGTACTTAATAAATCGATAATCAGGTAATTAATCAATTAATTGATCAATCAAAAAATAAAAATACTTTTCTTGCCAAAGCACTTGTTCACTATTGTGCCCAAATTGCAGCTTCCTCACTCAAAGGATGGCTGAGATATCGCCCGGACAAACAAGAGATCCTCAACCTTTGACCTTTGACCTATATCATCAAAAAACATTGACAGCTTTACTTTTGTTCTTCAGAATCCTCTGGTAAAGTTTGACGAAGATAGCTGAAAGAGCTCACGAGTTATCGCCCTCACAGACAAAAAAAACAATCAAACAGGACAGGCCGACATGTGACAATTTTTCAATTTTCGTCATAGCAAACATGGGTGAATACATAACCTCCATCCACCTACGGTGGCAGATCGAGGGATCTCAAAAAAGGTATCTTCGGTAGAGATGTCCCCCTAAAAAAAATAATTCTTCGACTATAACATCAACAACATTCCTTTTTTAGGACATTTTACCAGGACAGAAACTGCTTGTCAGAGAAGATGTCATGTCTGCAAATGAATAAAGAGAATCTATCTTACTGAACAATTTACCAATCGAATTCTGAGATATTGCTTTTCATTTTGGAGCAAAAAGTGCATGGTATCACAATGACTCACAGCAGAAGTGTTTTGCATTAAAAGTTGTGGTTTTGTCATGATGTAAGATACATTGCCTGGGCAGAGTTAAAACGTTGAAAGATGTGAGATAAAACTATAGAAAGAAATAAAATTAAGTAGGAATATGTATAAAAAGGTACAAACAAAAAAAATAACTTCTACAAAGATACACGAAAAAGACACCCACTGTAGAACTCTCATCATGACGCATTTCCGTTTTCATATACAACATTCCATTATGATATGTCATCCCAACACACAAAGAACACTTAATTCAAGCAAAGGAAGACAGTGTTTTATTTTTTTGTGTTAGAACTAAAAATGGAATATCATGAATTGCATGTGTTACGGATTCGTCACTTCCGTTGTGGTGGCTTTCAGCCACTTGAGACATTTCTGGTTCCATGTATTATTATTATTGTTGTTTGAGGGAAATAGCAATTATTATTGTCAAAAGGTAAAAGGAATGTTTTAAAAATGAAACCGGATCGGGAACCGGAAGACGAAGAAGAAGAAGAGAAAAAGGGCGGAGCGAATGAGTCGGACAAGAAAGCCGAGTTGCTCCGGGTTCTGAAGTGAACGTTGGCGAGCTAGATTCACGAGCGAACTTTCGGGTTTCCTGGAGAGGAACTCCTACAACGGAGTTGTCATCGCTGTGACCGGTAAACCTGCATATCAGGTTTTGCGATTGATTCAGGAGAGAATCATCACCGTGCCGTGTGCCACGAGACCGGGTCGTTGGCCATTTTGACTTGCGCAGGATTTGTGCTTCACTCGCGGTTTCGTTTCTTTTCGACCATTCTCACCGCATTCAGACGTCGATCTGGGGCGTGTGTGTGACACGGACTTTTGAAGGCTAATTCGTCCATACCCGAGGGTGTGATCTCTCGGTCGCCTGTAGGGCGCCGTTGGATTTCCCAGTCGCCTTGAGGGCGCCTTTGTACAGCTTAGGCTGTGTGACTGCCCTGGCCATCCGCACGGGATTCTGGTCATTTGGACATCGTTCTAGCGATCGCTGGAGCGAATCAACTTCGTCTTGGAGCCGGGAATAAGAGACATTGGGGAATGTTATTGTTACACTCACTTGGAGCACAGTGAGTTATATATTGCAAAACTGATGGTACCATCATAGGACATATTGATTGTACTTTTGAATACTATTGTTGTTGTACCATTATTCTTGTGTGATCTCAATACAATATTTGTTTGTGAGTAACAATTGGGGTGGCTTCTCCATTGATCTTTGACACACAGAATAACACATTTTTCTGCCGTCACTCCTCTCGGGGCTCGGAGGTACACCGTGACCAGGGGGTCGGGGAGGAGCACGTAACAGAAATTGGGGACTCATCCAAAATTGGCCCAAATTGAAATTGGGGGCTCGTCCAATTGACTCGGGGGCTCGAAATTGGGTCTTCGTCCGGGATTAAATTCCCTGATAATTCGTCCGGGATAGAATTCCCTATCATTCCCAAAATACCTAAATTTGGAACTTTTCTAACATTTCCAATTTTTTTCTAAAGTTTGGAAATTTTTGTGTGAAGGTTAACAGGTGTTAACTGGTAGTCACCATGGTGTTTGACACAGGAAAGTTTGCGGCGTCCCCTAATGAGGCACAGTTCCAAGCGTTAAAAAAAATCGGAACTCTTGATATTGGCCAGACATTTTAACCTGGAGGTCCGAGTTAATATGAAGAAAGCAGAGATGCAGACATTGGTGATAGAATCTCTGGTGGGACAGGGCACATGGACAGAGGTAGCCTTGGATTGGTTACCCAAAGAAAAACCAAATGTGGAGCTCCGGAAACTGGAGATGCAACTGCAGAGCCAGGAAAGGTTAAAAGCAGAGGAAAGGAAGGCAGAAAAGGAAAGAGCAGGACAGGAACGAGAACTCGAGGAGAGAAGAGCAGAGGAAAAAGCAGAGGAAAGGAGAGCTGCACGAGAACTCGAGAAAAGGAAAGAGCAGAGGAAAGAAGAGCCGAAAGGGAGTTGAAGCAACGTGACATGGAGTGTCAGAGGGAACTGAAACTCAAGGAGCTGCAAATAATGGAAGAACGGGGAGAGGTAACATCCATGCCGGCTAGTTCCACAACAAGTCAGAACACCTGGGATGTTGGTAGGCATGTGAGGCTGGTTCCATCCTTCAATGAAAAGGAGGTAGCCAAGTTTTTTTTACACTTTGAGAAAGTGGCTCAAATGCTAAAATGGCCTGGGGAGTCCTGGACTATGTTAGTGCAAAGTGCTCTGGTGGGTAAAGCTCAAGATATATTTTCGGCTTTCCCGATTGACCAATGTGCAGATTATGAGATCGTGAAGAAAACCATTCTCAAAGCCTATGAATTGGTCCCTGAAGCTTACCGGCAAAAATTCCGGAATGCCAGGAAGAGGGAGAGTGAGACCCATGTGGAGTTTGCCAGAATGAAGGAAACCATGTTTGATCGGTGGTGTCATTCGAAAGGGTTTGGTAAAGACTTCAAACTGTTGCGACAATTGATCTTGGTGGAGGAATTCAAACAGTGTGTCCATGAGGACATTAAAGTACATCTGGAAGAAAAGAAGGTACCAGAGTTGTATGAGGCAGCCACCGTGGCAGATGACCATGCCTTGACCCACATGATGGGGTTCCACAAACCTAACTTCCCGCCTAGAGTTCACCAGGGGAGTTATGGTACATCCGGTGCGGAGAACGAAGATTCATGGGGGCGGCCTCGAGATGACTATGAGGACAGATCTGATACCGTGACTCTTAGGGATCAGAAGTCTACAGTTCCAAGACAGACTTATCTTCCAGGGGGCTCGAGGCAGACCACGAGTTTTTCCTCCGGGCATAAGTGCGCTTTTTGCAAGAAACCTGGACATTTGATGTTCCAATGTTATGCCCTGGAAAGGAAAAATCAGGAGCGGAGTCAGATTAGTACAACTCCGAATGCATTGGCAAATGTGAGAAATCGTCCTTGGAGGACAGAGTCTTGTGGAGGTTCCCATGCCAAAGTTCCGGCATCTCAGAACGACCTTGTTCAAGGGGGTTACAAACCTTTTATTTCAGAGGGGTTTGTGTCACTGGATGGAGACTTGACTAACCAGAGACCGGTTAGGGTATTGAGGGACACAGGAGCACATCAATCTTTGATGCTTGAAGGCATTTTGCCATTGTCAGAGAAGACGGCAACTGGTGTTAGTGTTCGTTTACAGGGGGTTGGTGGCTATGTTAAAGCTCCACTTCATGTTATCCATTTGCAGTCTGCTTTGGTGTCAGGACTGGTCACCGTAGAAGCCACTCTTCCTGTAGAGGGAGTATCTTTTGTTATCGGGAATGATTTGGCCGGTGGTAAAGTTTCTGGTAACCCGATGTTTGTTGAAAAGCCTAGTATGGAAAATAGCGCCGCGCAGTTAGAGCAGGAGATTCCGGGTATCTTTCCATCCTGTACCGTGACTCGTGCTATGGGTAGGAAGCGCTCTGAAGAGAAGAGGATGGTACTGACATCACGCTTTGCACAGGCACGTCTTGTCAAGTACCCAAAAACTAAGTGTCAGTGCACACAAGTCATGGATGGAGGCAATGTTGGCAAGCTCTTTGTGGGTGGACTGAACTTCAAAACCAGGGAAGTTGTTCTGGACTCTGTCTTCGGCCAATATGGACCACTCTTGGAAGTGCGGCTGATAAAAGACAGGGAGACGCAAAAGTCAAGAGGGTTTGGCTTTGTCACGTTTGAAAACCAAAGGATGCCAAAGATGCAGAAAAGGATTTGAATGGCAAGGATTTGGATGGTCGGACCTTAATAGTAGAGAAGGCAGGCCAAGGGCGTCGAGGGGGCTACAGAGGAGGAAAACGTGGAGGTAGTTTCAGGGGTGGCTATGGCTCCCGGGGTGGGAGTAGTAGTTTTGGTGGTGGCCGCAGTCGATATTGCTATGGAGGCTCCCAGAGTTACGGCAGCTCCCGCAGGGATGATTATCAGGGTAGTGGCCGAGAAGGAAACCGCTATTCACGTGACTACAGTGACAAGCGTTCCAACCATGATTATTATGAAAGTTAGGAAGAGTTGAAGCACTGAATGACGCGGAGCAGCCGAGCCAAGATTCCTACATGGATGAACCGTGAACTCCACGTTCTTAAAGGCGTCCATGTAGTGAACTTTCCTGCATGGATTAACCGTGAACTCCATGTTCCTAAAGGCATCCATGTAGTGAATACTTCCAGGCCTCCCCACCCAACCACCATTAAATCTGGCTCTCAGCTCGGCCTCCCTAAAACGTGTCATAGATTTGCTTGACTTTGGATTTTTGATCACACCCCCTTAACCTTCATTCAAAAAAAAATGAAAAATAAATTAGAGATGATGAGATGGAGTTTGGCTTTGCAGGAGTTCAACTTGGAAATTGAGCATGTAAAGGGCAGGGACAATGTCGTTGCGGATGCTTTGTCCAGAGTGAACTAACTTTGGAAATATCTGTAGGTTGTTTGAAGTTTTGTTGCTTTATTTTTGGGAAATATTGATTATCGTTGCTCACGGGAATTGATGATTTAGGTGTGAATTTACTTTTGTTTGTTGGAAGAGTTTTGCCTAGAAAGAAAGTTTTCACTATGTTCAAACTTTCTTTCTTGAGGGGGGAAAGTGTTACGGATTCGTCACTTCCGTTGTGGTGGCTTTCATCCACTTGAGACATTTCTGGTTCCATGTATTATTATTATTGTTGTTTGAGGGAAATAGCAATTATTATTGTCAAAAGGTAAAAGGATTTTTTTTTTTAATGAAACCGGATCGGGAACCGGAAGACGACGAAGAAGAAGAAGAGAAAAAGGGCGGAGCGAAAGAGTCGGACAAGAAAGCCGAGTTGCTCCGGGTTCTGAAGCGAACGTTGGTGAGCCAGAGTCACTAGCGAACTTTCGGGTTTCCGGGAGAGGAATTCCTACGACGGAGTTGTCATCGCTGTGACCGGTCAACCTGCATATCAGGTTTTGCGATCGATTCAGGAGAGAATCATCGCCGTGCCGTGCGCCACGAGACCGAGTCGTCGGCCATTTTGACTCGCACAGGATTTGTGCTTCGTCGCGGTTTCGTTTCTTTTCGACCATTCTCACCGCATTCAGACGTCGATCTGGGGCGTGTGTGTGACGCGGATTTTTGAAGGCTAATTCGTCCATACCCGAGGGTGTGATCTCTCGGTCGCCTGTAGGGCACCTTTGATTTCCCAGTCACCTTGAGGGCGCCTTTGTACAGCTTCGGCTGTGTGACTGCCCTGGCCATCTGCACGGGATTCTGGTCGTTTGGACATCGTTCTAGCGATCACTGGAGCGAAGCAACTTCGTCTTGGAGCAGGGAATAAGAGACATTGGGGAATGTTCTTGTTACACTCACTTGGAGCACAGTGAGTTATATATTGCAAAACTGATGGTACCATCATAGGACATATATTGATTGTACTTTTGAATACTATTGTTGTTGTACCATTATTCTTGTGTGATCTCAATACAATATTTGTTTGTGAGTAACAATTGGGGTGGCTTCTCCATTGATCTTTGACACACAGAATAACACATTTTTCTGCCGTGACTCCTCTCGGGGCTCGGAGGTACACCGTGACCAGGGGGTCGGGGAGGAGTACGTAACACATGTCACAAGTAATTTCATTTACGTGTGTGTGTTTGTGCGTGTGTGTGTTTGTGTGCATGTGTGCGTGTGTGTGTGTGTGTATGTGTGTGTGTGTGTGTGTGTGTGCGTTTGCGTGTGTGTGTGTGTGTGTGTGTGTGTGTGTGTGTGTGTGTTTGGGTCGTTGATTGTTGTCTCCACTTGCGGGCTTCAGGTGGTGGAACGGAGTCCTCCCAGGATCCAAAGTATCCACCTCCGCTTCAGTACGCCGTGCCGTTCATGGATCACGGTTCATGGACCGAGGTGTTCAACTTTTTCAAAGTTTTGCTCCAAGGACTCTTTTTCAGGATCGTCGCCGAAACCCAGATTGCCTCCAGTTTTAGTTCATTTGAGGTAATATTCCTGGGGACGGTTTTTAAAATCTCAGTGAGGTTCTTCCTAATCAATCCTGTTGCTCCAATTATCACTGGGAAGCTGAAGAGTATCAAAATTGTACAAGATCTCTTGACCTCGTTTTTGAGGTCCTGGTATTTGGTCATTTTCTTGATTTCTGCATTGTTTAGGCCAAAATCGTTGGGTAATGATATCTCAATCAGCAATGCTGTCTTTTCCTTTTTGTTCCTGAGTACAATGTTCGGATGCAATGCTTTGTTTTCCATGTTCACGCTCGATGGAATCATCAGGTCGTAAGTGAGCATGACGTCTTAATTTTCAATGTTTGCCCTAAGTTCATGTTTCCATGAGTTTTCTGGTACTGGGATGTTCGCATTATTGCAGGTATCGCAATGAATCACCTGGCATACTTTGTTGTGCCGTTTTTTTGTTTGTTTTGTTTTTTTGTATCCAAGATCGAGGCTCGTGTAAGAGCTAACATTGATCACAAAAAAACAAACTGACACATACAACATAAAACGTATGATAAAGGGAGTGGGAAACAAGATGGAGAGCAGGGCCATCGGGAGATCTGTGGGAGGGAGAGGGCTTGGTGTGAAGAGGCATGGGAAGGGGAAGGGGAGGGGGGTGGGAGACGTATAAAACAAATGGACACTGCTCGGACTTCCAGGAAAGAAGTCGGTATTTCAAAAAGGTGGAACTGGGGTGAATTAATGGTGGTAGAAAAGATCAAGGTTTTGGATGGGGGTAGATAAGAGATGGTGGTGAACAGCTGTTTTATAGACCTGGAGGGAGGAGTGGGATTGAAGAGAGTGAGGGAGTTTATTCCAGAGGTGGGAAAAAGAGGATTGAAAGCGTGAAGGTGAGCAGAGAGTTGATTTTGGCAGTTACACACGAAGAGGGTTGCTTGCAGATCTTGTGCGTCCTGCAGGAATATTTGGGGGACAGAGCACAGATAAAGCTGGGGGAGCTAGGCCAGAGAGGAGTCGGTAGAAGTCAGAAAGACCACCAACCTGCCTGTGGTGAGCGAGTGAAAGGCCCTCAGAATCAGCCTCATCGTGGAGATTCCAATGATTCTGAAAGCTTTGGTTTCTACAGCGTGAAGCCGAGCTAGGTGTGAGGCAGAATCACCAGCCCAGAGGGGAGAGCAGTACTCCAAGCTGCGGATTTAAGCTTTGTATGTGGTGAGGAGCTCAGGTGTGCCAAGGAAGGAATTCACACGAGGGAGGATGCCCAGTCGGCGACTGGCTTTGGAGGCCAGCTTGGAAATTGTTTTCCCAGGAAAGATCATGGCAGATAGTGACACCAAAAAGCTTGAGTGACAGAACTTCTTGGAGAGGATTGTTGAGAAAGTAGATGGGAGGGTTATCCAGACCGTCTTTTTGGAGAGACATAGTTGTAGTGTGAGATTTGTCAGGATTGAAAGTTTGACCAGTTTGTTTGACCAGTTTGTGATTTTGTCCAGGTCTGCGGAGAGTGAGGAGGCTGCAGACTTCCGATCTGAGGGATGAGCTATGGAGGGGCTGAGAGTGGATTCATCAGCAAAGCGATAGAGAGGATATTCCAGAGAGTCAGAGAGGTCATTTATGATGACCAGAAAAAGCACAGGGCCCAGAACACTGCCTTGAGGAACTCCAGCCTGTACAGGAAGGGGAGATGAGAGAATTCCATTCAGGGCCACACGTTGACTGTGACCGTTGAGGAGGTCTACAAGCCATGCGTGGAGGTTTCCATGGATACAATAGGGGGAGATTTTGCTTAGCAGAGCTGCGTGCCAGACCATATCGAAGGCACGTGAAAAGTCAAGGGAGACAGCTCTGATATCCTGTTTGGCCTCCATCCATTGTTGAGACAGCAGAAGCAGCATGTCTAGAGTAGAGTGACCTGGTCTGAATTCAAATTGATGATCAGAGATCGAGCCATTGTAGAAGAGGAAGGATTTGATATCCGAAGCAATGATTGATTCCATGACTTGGTATCAGGCTGATTGGTCTGTAGTTGCAACGATATGTTTTTGCATATTTTTTGTGAAAAGCGGTAATGTTTGCTGATTTCCAAGCTGATGGCAGATGACCTTGAGCAAAAGAGAGGGTGAAGAGAACAGAGAGAGGGTGTGAAAGAGCGGCTGAGCAGGATTTTAGGACCTGTGGGCTGATGCCATCTGGTGCAGTTGCAGAATCAGAGTCGAGGTTTGACAGACACTTCTCCACCTTGTCGGGAGAGAAGGACAGATTCTAGGAGCTGCTGCGTACTATGGAGTAAGGTGGGTACAGAGCGAGTCAGGTTTGGGACACAGGATTTTGAGGCAAACACAGATTTTAGGCATACAACTTTTTCATGTGCAGAGTCAGCTGTGTAGCCGTTTGAGGTAAGGGAGGTGATGGAAGGAGAACAAACAACAGAAACAGATTTGACCAGACACCACCAGGATTTGGAGGAGGGAGAGAGGTTTGAGAGTTCATTCTTGAGAGTCGAGAAATATTGTTTCTTTGCTCTCCTGAGGGTAAACACACTTGTTTCGAGCTTTGTGAAAGGAACAGAGATTGCCTTCTGTTGGATTTTCCTTCCATGAGGAAAAGCAAATTTGTTTCAGGGCAACTGCCTCACCACAAGATTCCAGTGTACCATGGACGGGAGGAAGGGTTTGACAACTGAAGACGAGATGGGACAAATCTGTGCATGAGAGAGTAATTTACTTTGGAAAGATTCTCAGGATGAGTTGTCAGAGGCAGTGGAGATGGGAGACCCGTGCAGATGTTTGATGGCTGCTTGAAGACCGTGCCAGTCGGCCTGAGTGAAATTCTATACTCGTCGGCGCTGAGGAGGCTCTCTGAGAACGGCCAGAGAGATGCCCACTTTAGCAAGGAAATGATGAGATGAACCGATTGGAGCAGAAGAATAACAGCAGACATATGCAGGGAAGTTAGTCAAAACCAAGTCTAGAAGAGAAGATGCTCCGTTGACTGAGATCTGGGTTGGGAAATGGACAGATTGTGTCAGTCCCAATGAGTCGCAGAAGTCCTTTGTTGAGGTGCCGTGGCTGTTGGAAGAGGTACCCACACCCAGTCAGCTGTCATGATGACAGTTGAAGTCGCCACATATGAAGAAGAGAGAGTTGGGATGAGTGGATAGAAATTGGTCCATGTTGTCGGATAGCGAGGTGTAAATGGAGTCATCACTGTTTGGAGGACGGTGCAACACACATCTGAACAAAAGGTGGGAGCGGATGGGAAGCCGTAGCCAGATGTACTCCTGGGGTTGTGGTGGGGTGTGAGAAGTGCTGGGAGAGTGAGGAGGAGAGTTTTTGATAAAGATAGCCACCCCACCACAAGGACAAGGCTCAGGTCTATCATACCGGAGGAGGGAGTAACCAGGGAGAGAAATTAAGGAATCAGAGACATCTTAAAGGAGGGAAGTTTCTGTTAAGCAGATGAAGTCTGGTCTATCAGAAATAACCTGAATGGAGAGATCAGTCAGATTTGAGCGAAGTCCCCAGATGTTTGAGGTCCATACCGTTCAGGAAGAGGGAGGGGGAGCATCGGATACAGGACAAGGGAGGAGAGGGTTAGGGAAAGATGAGGGAGGAGAGGGGGAGGTAGGGAAAGCTGTTGACAGTGTGTCGGAGATTGCAGAAGACCGAGGAGAAGGGGAAGGATGAGGATGACCAGAGGTTCGAAGGTGATGGGATGAGGCATTGTTAATTTTACGATAATTTCTCTCATTGTTTTGATTCGTGCAAAATAGAGATTGATCTGAAAACTAAATGTCATTTCAAATATTGCACAACTTTAAATGACAGATGATGTTATTCAACTGTGAAACAATTGCCGGATAATAGAGCAAATGTTCAGACGTGATTTCCTAATTTGCCTTTTCGATTCATCGTTGTTCATGGTGAGAGATTGGCAAGGGCAAGGACATATAGGTATGCGCACTTGCCTTTGAGTCTAGCCTAGTTTCAAATCTCGACCCAGCAATAAACTGTCACCCTAGTGCTTCGCAGATAGGATGACACATCAATGCGTGTGTCATCCATTAGATGGACGTTAAGCTGGAGGACCCATCTGCCAGCTCTGGTTGTTGGCAGATGTTAAATATCTCACCGTCTTTTGTGAAGAGATGAGTTATTGCTGGGACTCAGGAACAAATTCCAAATTTCTGCCCAAAACCTGTGAATAGTAAGTGGCCTAGTCTTAATGGATTTCCCTTGATGCCAGGTTGAACTGCTTGCTATCTGAGCGTGGTCGGTGTCTGGACAGGACCTCCTCCACTATAAACAAGTTCACACCTTTAGCTACGGAGGGCACCAATGAGAAGCATGAGTTGGTTACATTCAGGTTGATATTTATTTTACTATAAATGATAATCAAAACTTTTCGCTCGTGTGATATTTCTCGATGAACGCAACAACTTAATAGATGCAATAAAAAGTACAAAGTTTGTATTTTTTAATCAATCGTTTACTGATAATTTAACGAATATTCGTTCACAAACAGCACAAGTCGAGCAGAATGCAACAAAATTATTCTTTACAATGTGTCGTTTTGTGAAACATGAATACAAGAAAATGTCGATTTCTTATCATATTATACTGTTTATTATTTAAAACATTGATCATCCATCTCAGCTCGCACAAATTGAAATATTTGATTTGGTTTATGACTTGTGTAACCAGAATGTAAATGTACAAACAAAAAGGTGGAAGAGCAAATGAAAGGATTCTGATGCTACTTCTGGAAAGGAGAATGCGGACCAACTATCAGTTGGATTTTTCAAGCCCTGGGATTAATCCTCCCAGAGTGCAACTGCGATGTGTTGTTGACTTATCCCAGCATTGATGTGTTTAAAAGTGGATGTGTTCGTGCCCCCAATGACCTTCCTCTTTCCCCCCTCACCTCCCTGAAAATAGACTTCAAAGAGGACATGATTGATGCCTCTTCCTCTTGACGTTATTTTACTGCATTCATTTTTCACTGTTATTGTGCTTTCCTACCCGTGATTAAACGTTTAGAATAATTAAATGTGCTTTCTATGATTGGAATTGTCGAACAATGTTTTAGCAACAAAGATAGAGACTAAGAGGAGGCCACTTGGCCTGTATTAATCTTCCAGCAAGACTGCATTCATTTGTAAGCGGGAATTTGGCCAGGGTACCAGCATGCAACGACCTACTCTTTCCGAAAACTACGTTGATGTCTTTGGGGTCTCCATGATAAATGCGTTTGGGACAGCCGGCTTTACATCCCTTCTGAAGGACAGCATGCTGATCTTCCAAATCGCCGAGGATCAAGGCCAGACTAGACAGTTGGCATGCCGTCAATGCATCGATCCTACCACTTCCATATTTGTAAAAGGAAATTTCCAAATATTATGTATTCTAATAATTATCGAGTAACTCAAGTCATTTGTACTATTAACTTGATGAAAGCAATGCAGTGATTTGGGATTTATCTGCAAGCAAGTTAAGTCCTGCACATCCACCAGTGCAAAGAGGTGCTTTCTGTATTATCTAGCCACAGCTCTAAGCACTGATTATTGCCGCAGGAGATGCTCCCTGGTGTTGCCCTTAAATGCCCCTCTCCATCATTGCTTTTCTAATCAGCCATAGACTTTCTTCTCAATCAGGTCTCCTGGTGCAAACTCAATGTAGCTAAACCCAGGTTGACTTTGAGAAATACCTACGACACTATCAAGTAATTTTTACAAGTACTCAAAAACTTCTTAGAGTCCCATCCAGGAAATGCCCTCTGATCGGGTAGAAACTGGATTGCCCAGAGATTCACATTGATTTATTGGTTTCTTTCTGGCGTAACTGTCCCTAAGTGAACCAATCTTAAACTGTCCCAAAGCAAACTTCCTTGATATAACCCAATGATAATACAAATCACCTCATCTCCTGTAGAAACCTCCTCCATGAGAACTTTCTGTTGATTAAACTCTCATTGTTGTTGATTAAAATTAAACAATTTAAATCCACACTTTAATTCCAATTTAATTGAACAAATTAACAGGAGTTGGAGGAGTATAACGAATATATTTTTTCCCAACAGTGTTTCAGGTTAATGGAGGAACCCATACTTGCAGCAAGTGGAACACAAGGATATTTGTGTACTTTTTCATGGAGTTAGAATATTATTTCATGGATGTAAAATCGACACCTCAACATGAGATTGTACCCTGCAAACGCAGCAATCTGAGCGATGTTCTCAGATGGGAACACACAATATGTCAATCTGCATGCATAGCCTTCTTTTCTTTTTCTTTGTTCATGATACATATTGCAGCTACTGTACCTTTTTTACCAGGGATGTCGCAGGTCTATAAGAGCTCCGCATTGATGTTGTTCTTGTTGGGGCTGGATTTTTGAAATGTGCACCCATCGGTCGTACAACTGCCGGACACCACCCACATTTGTCGCTTGACTCCACCCATCATGGATCCCAGACAAAATAATATGACCACCATCTTGTGACCACATTTCTGGTCGACCTAAGACCTCAGGCCTGTAGGCTTCTGCTGATTATACACTGCCTGGGTGTGTTGTGTCAGATTTCCAATGGCTTTGTTTGGGTCGAGAGTTACTCAATATGAGGGACCTTGAAAAATAATAATGCAATCATCTGTCGAATAAAAAATATTAGAAAGGTTTACTGAAGCCTGTCAGTAGGTACGGTATTCGCCTCCCTAAAAAAACAGCGTTTTGTAATTTATGAACGGCCCCATATTGGGTTTAAATAATCCATGACCATGTGCCGAATCAAATCGTTCTGATATAACTGTGGTGGAGGGTGACATGGATGTGAGGTGTCGAGTTAATCTTTTAACAGCACATTAAATATATTTCCCAATTGCGCTGTTCATATTTTAAGAGTGCTTTAAATGCTCTTTTCCCAATCGGCCAGTTACCGGATTTTGTCGCAGGTTGTGACCACAGTGTGATTTTTCTTGTTTGCATTTGCTTTCACCATTTTCAGCAGGAGATATATTGAAAATATTTCCCTTATCTATATTACAAAAGGAGCCGTGTCTGTTTGTTTGTCATGTTATAACTTGACAACGGATTAACGGATTTCAATAAATCCAACTACTGTGGATTCTGGGAACTCCCGGGAAGGTTTGTGATGCAAAAAAAAGTTTTTGTATTTAAATGGGTACATGGGTACACGTGGTGAAACTGCAAACGCCAAGTTGTGATAATGGTTATCCACTTGCAATAATGGCATGGACAGCAGGATCCCACAGGAAATCTTTTTATGTTTTTTGTTCTTGCTCCATAGATTAGCCATCACAGATATGCTGAGGAAACAACAACAACAAACAACAACATGCATTTTAATGCCATTTCCCCTGCTAGAGCGAGGGTTAGCCTTGCGGTCCCCATGACAATCTTCTCCATCTTGCCCTATTTTCTGCATCTCTCCTTGTAAACCCCCTTGCCCGCATTTCTTCTTCCACCATCTTTGGCCAAGTCTTTCTCGGTCTTCCCCGTCCTCTACTTCCTTCTACATTCATTTCCATCACTCTTCTCAACCAGTCACTTTCATCCTTCCTCAACACATGACCAAACCGTCTCAACCTGTTCCTCTTCACAGCATCAATCACAGGCTCTATTCCCATCATTTTTCGCAATTCATCATTTGTCTTCCGCTCTCTCAACGACACTCCGCACATCCATCGAACCATTCGCATTTCCAGCCTTTCCAACCTTCGTTGCTGCTCTACGTTCATTACCCATGTCTCGTTCCCATAAATCATAACACTTCTCACACATGCAGCATACACCTTTCCCTTCAGCTTCAACGACACTCCCATCCTCATCAGCACGCCACTCAGTTCCCGAAACTTCTTCCATGCACATCTCACTCTGGCAACCGTTGCCGAGTCTGATCCACCTTCTCCATTCAGCATGTCTCCGAGGTAGCACAATGTTTTCACACCTTCCAGGTTCGCGCCGTCTCCAAGATCCAACTCAACATTTCCTCCATGTGCAGCTCCCTCTGTGCACACCTTGCATTTGAATGTAGCTGCCATACTGGTTAATGACCCTCTCAGACCACTACATTTTTGATGAACCCACTCAGCGCACATTGTACATTGAATGGAGTTCACTCCGACACCCTTCCTGCACACAGCACAGGGCCACTTCCCAGTTCTTTCCACCTCACCACATGCTTTACCACTTGCCATCACCTTCATCTTTCCGATATTCACCTTCAGACCTTTTGTCTCCATACATTCCTTCCACTTGTTCATCTTTTCCTTCAGTCCATCCATACTTTCCGCAATCAACACCAGATCATCTGCATACAACAACTCCCACGGTAAACCCTCCTTTACGTTCTGAGCCAGCACCTCCATCACAGCTACAAATAGTAGTGGACTTAGTACCGACCCCTGATGCACTCCCACCTTCAGCTCAAACTCACCACTGTTCCCGTCCTCTATCCTTACAGCTGTGCGTGCTCTTTTGTACATTCCCATCACGACTCTGATCAACCATTCCTCCACTCCTAACTTCCTCATTGCCTATGTCAATACTTTGCGTGGAACCCTATCGAATGCTTTCTCCAGATCAACAAACCCAAGAAACAACTTCTTCCTCTCTCCATGTACTTCTCCTGCAACTGCCTCACAATAAAAAGCGTGTCTGTCGTTCCTCTTCTTGGCATGAATCCAAACTGCATTTCGTCGATCTTCACTTTCTTCCTTATCCTCCTCTACAACACCCTTTCCAATACCTTAATTCCATGCTCCAATAACTTTATCACTCGGTACGAGCCACATTCTAGAGGGTCACCTTTCCCCTTGTATAGAGGGATGAGGGTACTCAGTTCTACATCCACTGGAATGCGGCCTTCTTTCACTGGCAGATTACAGATCTCTGTCATTCTCTTCACACCCCAACTTCCTGCTGCCTTCAACATATCTCCCACAACTCCTGTCGGCCCTCCCGCTTTTCTAATCTTCATTGCTTTTATCGCTTCCTCAACTTCCTTCTCAGTTATCTTCTCTGCCAGTCCTAAAACTGGGTTACTCTCTATGTTGCCATCCCATTCGTTCTCTTTATTCAACAGCATTTCCATATATCTTTTCCATCTTCCTATAATTCCATCTGGGTCCACAAAGATTTGTCCCACTTCATCCTTCAAGCAACTCACCCCCATCACATCACACCTCTTTTTCGCTATCTGCTTTGCAATCCTGAATACTGCTCTCTGACCCTCTTCCGAATCCAAGCGTTCTCCGAACATTTTCCTACATGCCTCCTGCGCCTTTGCTACCTCTTTCTTTGCAGCCTTCTTGGCTGCCTTATAACTTTCATGCTCTTCTGTTTCTGCTCCCGTACCCTTCGCCTTCTACCACTCCTTGAACTTCTTCCTCTTCTCGTCAATCCTCTTTCCAACTTCATCATCCCGCCACCATGTTTCCGAGTGCCTCGGTGGTCCTTTTGTCCATCCACATACCTCACCAACGGCTCCCAACAGACAAGCTTTCATTGACATCCAACCACTTTCAAGCTCAACCACATCATCCTCTACCCTACTCAGCCTCTCTTTTAATGCCTCCCTTACTGTCACCTCTTTCAACCTCCACACCTTCATTCTTGGTTGGTACTTCACCCACCGAGGTCTCCTCGCACCTTTCACCCTTATGTCGCAGACAACCAAGTGGTGCTGTGAAACAGCCTCCTCCCCCGGGATCACCTTTGTGTCCCGGAGGTGCCCCCAATCTCGCCTATGCACCATCAGGTAGTCAACGGTTGTCGTTGACCCACCTGACGTGTATGTAACAAGCTTATTATCCTCTTTCTGGAACTGAGTATTACAAATCAACAAATCAGCTCCATCAGCAAACTCCAAAATCCTTTCACCTTCTCCATTTCTCACACCATATCTGTAACCCCCATGAACTCCCTCAAAACCATCCATACTCCTTCCCACATGTCCATTTAGGTCTCCTCCTACCACAACAAATTCCTCATCTTTCACGTTTTCCATCAGCTTCTCTATCGCACACCAGAACTTGTCCTTCTCTTCATCGCTCCGACCAACCTGCGGAGCATATCCCGAGATGACGTTCACCAAGAGCTTTCCAATCATCATTTTCACCATCATCAACCTATCACTCACTCTAGTCACACTCACCACACTGTCTACAAACTCCTCACAAAACAGGACGCCAACACCATTCACGCCCTCCAGGCACCCTTGCCACACAAACTTGTATTTCTGTCCCTGCCTACCCTTCACCATTCTCACACCACTCCCCTTCCATCTCGTCTCTTGCACACAACATATGTCCACTCTCTTCTGAGCAATACTTCCACCACTTCTCCTGATCTCCCTGTCATTGTCCCTACATTCCATGTCCTAAACCTCAGAAACCGATCGCCACTTCGGGCTGTACCCTGCCCATATGTAGTTGTAATTGTCATGGTTCTCTTTTTGAGGCAATGTTTTTTATGGCCGGATGCCCTTCCTGACGCCAACCCTCTTAGGCGTCTCTTACGACATGCAGGGATACGGTGTACCTATTCTAAATCCAGGGTACACACTGTGAAACGTTTAAAACATGGAAATTCTGGGGGGGGGGGCATCACGGCTGCGGGGGCCCCGTCAGCACCACACCACGTTTGCCCGGTCAGCACCACGGCGGCCCGGGCAGCACCACACCATGTTTGCCCGGTCAGCACCTCGGCGGCCCAGTCAGCACCACACCACGTTTGCCCGGTCAGCACCACGGCGGCCCGGTCAGCACCACAGCCTTGGAAAGGACTTCGATGCTGTGGAGAGATAGAAGCAAGCCTCCTTGCTCGAGCGGACCGGAAGCGGAGGTCCATATATATAAGCACATATATATAATGTGCACATATATATAAGGATATAATATATTGTGGGCTTTCACTAAAAAATACTAGCAAATAATATTAATAACGGTGGGGTAGCAGAAAAGGAGGTGGGGTTGAGAGGTTGGGGTATTAAATCAAGCCTCTCAAAATATCAGCACCACACACCACGTCGGCCCGGTCGGCCCAGAGCCTGGCGCGAAGTCCAAGGACATCAGCACGTCATCCGAAAACAGCTCCGTTTGGTGCGAACCACTCGGTCAATGGCGCGAACCAGGTCCCGACACGCCCTTGCTCGCTTGGCCCCGATGAAGGCCTCGCTGGGTGTTCTCCAAACCAAAGATGATTCTCCAAACCATCCAAAGATGAAAGGTGTTCTCCAAACAGGGGCAAAATCGCCCAAGCCGCGCTGGATTTCGGCAGTGGAAGCCTTGCTCGCTCGGCCCCGATGAAGGCCTCGCTGGGTGTTCTCCAAACAGGGGCAGAATCGCCCAAGCCGCGCTGGATTTCGGCAGTGGAAGCCTTGCTCGCTTGGCCCCGATGAAGGCCTCACTGTGTGTTCTCCAAACAGGGGCAAAATCGCCCAAGCCGCGCTGGATTTCGGCAGTGGAAGCTTTGCTCGCTCAGCCCCGATGAAGGCCTCGCTGGGTGTTCTCCAAACAGGGGCAAAATCGCCCAAGCCGCGCTAGATTTCGGCGGTGGAAAGCAGCCACGAAGCGACGATATTCGGTCGGGCTGTAATGCGAACACCACGGCGGCCCGGTCAGCACCACACCCTTGGAAAGGACTTCGATGCTGTGGAGAGATCGAAGCAAGCCTCCTTGAAATCCTTGAAATCCTCCTTCAGGCTGCTTCAGACAAAGTAGGCCCAGGTTTCTTAATGCTGAGGAAACGGAAAGCCCCCATTTTTTTTTTGCATTTATGCAATGGTAGAGATGAGGAGACCTCAGAGTTTGTTTCCTGGCATGGCCCGTGCGTAATACATACGGCTCATGCCCCAGAAAGGTTGATCAAAATAAAAATATATAAGAGAGGGGGATGGTGAGAAATTATTTTTATTTTGAACTTCCACTTGGTGTGTTGTTGTATATTATTCACAATTTAGCATCTAAAAAGCCTGTGATGAATATCCCATAACAGCCATAAACACACTCTTCCCCCCTTCACTCACTCACTGAGTGTGTAGCTAGGTTGGAATGTATACACTGCCTAATTTTATTTTTTCCCATTAACAAAACCGGTAATTTTTTTTACAATTACACAAACATTGGTATTCCTGTCAGCGAAGTCACAGGTCTTATATTCTAATTTATACTTTAAGAGAGCCGTGTGTGTGTGTGTGTGTGGTGTGTGTGTGTGTGTGTGTGTGACCATTTTTCTCAGATGGTTGAATGGATCTTTGTCAAACTTTCAGAGGTTCATCAGTGAGTGCCAGGGAGTATTTTAGGCAAAAATTAATGTAAAAATTCTGAATAGAAAGTTGAATTTTTTGGGGATTTGTTTTTAAATTTGTTTAATAGTGCCAATGCCTTTGCGGCTATGTGAAAAGTAATATTAAATTATCTCAACCCCATTCCTTAATGGGTTTAGGGAGTTGTCTTAGGCCCCCCAATTTTTTTTTATCTCTTCAAAAAGCCAACAGGATTAGAATAGCACTGCGCAACGCCATGTACACCTATTAGTTTGATATCATTTCAGTTAATTTTAATGGGGCTGTCAGTATAGCCTAGATATACAATACCTTCATAAAGTATTCACAAATTGACTTTATACCCATTTTGTTGTTACAGCCTGTATTTAAAATGGATTAAATTGAGATTGTGTGTCACTGATCTACACATAATTCCCCATAATATCAAAGTGGAATTGATTTTTTTTTTTTACAAATTGATTAAAAATGAAAAGTGGAAATGTCTTGAGTCAATAAGTATTCAACCCCTTTGCTATGCCACTCCAAATTGAGCTCAGGTGCATCCAATTTCCTTTGATCATCCTTGAGATGTCTCTTCAATTTGAATGGAGTCCACCTGTGGCCAATTCAATTGATTAGACACGATTTAGAAAGAAACACACACCTAGAGCTGGGGAAAGGTTAAAACAATTTTTACAGTGTTGAAAGTTCCCAAGTGCACAGTGAGCTCCATCATTCGGAAATGGAAAGAATATGGAACTAACATGGATCTAGCCATCTGACCAAACGGGGCAACCAGGCAAGAAGCACCTTGTTCAGGGAGGTGACTAAGAACCCAATGACCATTCTGACAGAACTACACAGTTCCTTGGCTGAGATGGGATAACCTGCCGGAAGGACAACGGTCTCTGCAGCACTTCGCAAATCCAGTCTTTATGGGAGAGTGGCCATGGCTCCAAAACAAGTACGTGAAAGTCCTTGCGTGGCCCAGCCAAAGCCCAGACTTTAATCCCATTGATAATTTGTCGATATACTTGAAGATTGCAGTTCACCAATGCTCCCCATCCAACTTGACAGAACTTGAGCAAATCTTCAAGGAAGAATGGAAGAAACTCCCCAAATCCAGATGTGCAAAGCTCATACAGACATACCCAAGAAGTCTCGAACTTGTAATCACTGCCAAAGGTGCTTCTACGAAGTATTGATTCAGTGGGTTGGATACTTATGTAGATTAGAAAGCATCTGAAAATGCAAAGCCCATCCACATCCGTTTGTCTCTTGCTTTGTTTGTCGTTTGTCTCTTCTCTTCAGACGTCTCTTGCTAAAAATAACGAAATCAGTTTAAATAAATACAAAAGGAAAATTGATGATTTTATGCAGCTTTGACATTTGAGTTTTAGATAAATAAAAAAAATCGTCTTCTAGCTTTTGATTGGTGAACCAATTATGTGACCCGATATGCAAATTATTTAAATTTCAGGTCAATCGGATGAAATTTGATGATTTTATGTGATGCTGACCTTTGACCTTTTGACCAAATTATTAACTTGCCTTCACCATATTCTCATAATAATGCTTTGTTGAAAATATCATGACAAAACTCAAATGGTAATTTGAAATTTCTGGTCAATTGGATGAAAATTGATGATTCGAGGTGATGCTTACCTTTGACCTTTGGACAAAATTATTAATTTAGCTCCATATATTTATTATCTCCATATTATTATAATAAAGATTTGGTGAAAATTTGATGACAATAGCTCAAATGGCAAAAAAAAAAAGTTACGGACCGGACACACACACACACACACACACACACACACGCACGCACGCACGCACGCACACGCACACAATTACAAAACTCCACCCCCTGCACAGCTAATTCGATATTTCTGTATTTCATTTTTCATTACTTTGTAAAAATTTCGACAAATTTCCACTTTAACATTGTGGGGTATTATGTGTAGATAAGTGACAAAACAAACCTCAATTTAATCCATTTTCAATCCAGGCTGCAACGTAAGAAAATGTGAAAAAGTGAAGGGGTGTGAATACTTTCTAAAGGCACTATGTGCACTCGCCTCGAAGCTTTCTATCCTGGGTTCAAATGTCGACTCAGCTATTAACTGTGACCACAGTGTTGATATCATTGGGGATTATAACAACCAGTTCTGGCAGTACCCACCTCCCTGCACTGGTTGTTAGTGGAAATTTTAAGACTCCATGGTGTTTTTCGTTAAGAGGCGAGTTATCGCCAGCACCCTGAACAAATTACAAATTTCTGATACATTCAGTCCACTGCCCTTCACTGGAGTGGGGACCCATACAGGATCGCTTCAAGCCTCAGAACGTTTCTCGACTTATTGTGATACTCCTCGGAGTTCTGTAAAGTGTACGGGTCTCTAATTATTATTATTAATTTATCACCATAGTTCCTCGTTGATTCTCATTTTCTAAAACCCAAATTTCTGCTTGTTGTCTTCCTCTCTCCTTCCCATAAACTGTCCTACATTCCCATTTCTTGTGCCCGAACCACCCAGAAATTAAGCAACAGTATTACCGCATGCTATTTTTGTGTGGAAATAAAATTGATTTCACGTTATATTACCTACCGCTGTGACAAAGAGTAAAAATGAATTAGCATAATGACTTTTTGCAATGTGTTGCAATGAGTAAACACAACATGGCCTGAAGACTTTCCTAAAGACTTTCATTTCCTACTGTGATGACAAACAAACTCAATTTCTAGCCCATCATGTAGCTGAAAAAGACAGCATTTTTCAATCTTATATTTTAATTGTATTTTTATTATGTCTTTTGGAGACATTAACTTGGTAGAAGTGGTGCTTTTTATTTTTAAATTATTTTCAGAGGCAAATTCGGAATTGTCCATTTTTATTTCTAAGGAAAGTTGATCGGTCATGATGGTGAGGAGCTAGAGGTGTTGTAGGTGGGTTGGGGGGAGGGGGGAGCAGGGGTGAGAGGGGATGAAGAAAAAAGGAGAAGGGAGGAGAAGGGGAGGGTGGATGGGAGGAGAGAGGAGGGGCGGGGGGAGGCAGGACTGGAGAAGATCTGCAAAGGTGATTCTATATCTTATAAAAACTGTTGAAAAATAATAGCCATCAGTTGGGTTGTAGCAGTAATTGGGCTTTCTGGCCATGTAGAGAAACACCAACTATTTTTCAAACTGAAGTTTGAATTGTTAATTTTAGGAATAACAAGTACAGATACATTCAAAGTACACCTCCCCCATGCCAAATAATTAAATAGCCTACAGCGCGGCATTGCCGGGGTGCCTCCGGCACCCGGCAATACCGCAGTGCAGCTCATAGAGACTGCATTGGGAGGGAGAGGTGTACAATAATTGATTGATTAATTGTATAATTAAAATCAATAAAAGATTATCACAAAATATTTTCTTAATCAATTGGCTAATAGCATAACTAAACCACTAGTGCTTCATCCGAAGATGTATCTTTTAAAAATTTAAGTAAACAAATCATTAATAAAAAATTAAATAATTAATTGATTAATCAATTAATAATTCATCGATTAAATGATTAATCAATAAATCAAAAATATCCTTGATAGCCACATCACTTGGTCACTGTCATGTCCAAATATTAGCTTCCTTGCTCAAAAGGTGCCTGAGATATTGGTCAAAGCAGAAAGAAAATAAATAAATGATTAATAATGAAAATAAATAAATATTAATCATTAAAAAATTTAATTATTGATCAATTGGGTCATAGAACACATAAACCATCACCATTTCATCAGAATCTGTAACTTAAAAAAAAAAAAATTGTCATTAATCGAATAATTAAATAATTAATCGATTAATTGATTAATTGATTAATTAATAAATCAAAAATAGCCTTTGCAGCCAAATCACCTGGTCATTGGCATGTCCAAATATCAGCTTCCTAACTCAAAAGGTGCCTGAGTTAATGGTCAGAAGAGAAAGGAAATTTGATTAATTAAATAAGTACTTAATTAATCGCTAATAATTAAATAACTCCTCAATTAATGGATTAATCAAAAACCAAAAAATAATGTTTTTGACAAAGGACTTGCTCACTATTGTGCCGAAATTTTAGCATCCTAGCTCAAAGGATGGCTGAGATATCGCCCGGACAAGCAAACAAGAAAACAAGAAAACAAGAAAGCAAACAAACAAACATCCAGAGTGAAAACTGAGTACTCCCTTTCAGCGTGCGTCACTGCCGAGCCCCCTTCGGTGCCCAGCAATGACGATTTGCAATGCCTGGAGATGGCATAGGAATGGTGCGGTGTACAAAAACAAACAACCAGAGTGAAAACTGAGTGCTCCCTTTCAGCATGCGTCACTGCCGAGCCCCCTTCGGTGCCCAGCAATGACGATTTGCATTGCCTGGAGATGGCATAGGAAAGGTGCGGTGTACAAAAACAAACAACCAGAGTGAAAACTGAGTGCTCCCTTTCAGCATGCGTCACTGCCGAGCCCCCTTCGGTGCCCAGCAATGACGATTTGCAATGCCTGGAGATGGCATAGGAAAGGTGCGGTGTACAACAACCAGAGTGAAAACTGAGTGCTCCCTTTCAGCATGCGTCACTGCCGAGCCCCCTTCGGTGCCCAGCAATAACGATTTGCATTGCCTGGAGATGGCATAGGAAAGGTGCGGTGTACAATAACAAACAACCAGAGTGAAAACTGAGTGCTCCCTTTCAGCATGCGTCACTGCCGAGCCCCCTTCGGTGCCCAGCAATGACGATTTGCATTGCCTGGAGATGGCATAGGAAAGGTGCGGTGTACAATAACAAACAACCAGAGTGAAAACTGAGTGCTCCCTTTCAGCATGCGTCACTGCCGAGCCCCCTTCGGTGCCCGGCAATGACGATTTGCAATGCCTGGAGATGGCATAGGAAAGGTGCGGTGTACAATAACAAACAACCAGAGTGAAAACTGAGTGCTCCCTTTCAGCATGCGTCACTGCCGAGCCCCCTTCAGTGCCCGGCAATGACGATTTGCAATGCCTGGAGATGGCATAGGAAAGGTGCGGTGTACAATAACAAACAACCAGAGTGAAAACTGAGTGCTCCCTTTCAGCATGCGTCACTGCCGAGCCCCCTTCAGTGCCCGGCAATGACGATTTGCAATGCCTGGAGATGGCATAGGAAAGGTGCGGTGTACAATATTGCATTTTTACTTTCAAACAATAGAAGAGGGTGTGTTTAGTTGCCCCAGACTCCCCGGACTCTTCTCCCTCCATTCCTTGATGCACCTCTTATTTTCACTTGTTTTAAATAAAATATCTGTGCATTTACTAAGAGTGCTCAGCGAAGTCATTCCCTGATGTAAAACAAGTCAATAACTGGCGTGAATGAAACTTCTTTTTTTTCCATTACCTCTTTTTACAACAATTTTATTATTTTAACTAGATGCTAACCCTTGTTTTATTTTGGTACTTTACGAGGCATGCCTACCCGTCGCTTCGCTGATGAGTTTAATCAAAAGACAGCATGTTGTTTGTCCCAAACATATTGCATGTCTATCTGTGAATCTCAATGTAAAATTAAGTGAAACGCATGAAAAATGGATCTTTTATAACGTATTGTTGTTGCTGCTGTTGTGGTGGATGTGGTTGTTGTTTGTGTGCTCCTTCCATGCACTTTCATATATTTTTCTATTGCTTGGAGAAATATTACTACATATCATTTTGTGTTCCTTTTGGGTCCCTGCTGTCATAGAATAATAAATGTTACCATTGCAACTGCTGCTTTAAGCTCCAATTCCCACTTCCTCTTCTTCAATCCTGGAAAGAGGGCTTTTAAAACTGAAATCTTTATGATTCAATGAACACAACTTTTTGTTACAATTAAACGTATTATTATTAGCTTTCCAAACAAGTAAATTGATCATTAGCTTTCCAACGTTACCACTTGTATTATTCTACGGCAGTAGGAACCGCTACATGAAAGGTCACGGTCCGGCTTCTTCAAACCTGAAAATACATGATTTTAAAACGGACATCCTTCAGATTTAACGGACACAATGTTTGTTCCAAATCAACCAATTAATAGCTTTCTAAACTCCAACCACATTGATCAAACTAATAATAAGTAAATTGGTCATTTGCTTTCTAAAGGTACTAATTTTATTATTCTACGACAGCAGAAACCCTTTAGAATATGAAGTGTGACACACAGACGGATGCTTCTCCTTTTACATTTGATTTTAATTTGTATGTGAGGTCAAGCCTCGTGGAAGACCAGTACACTGAATGGATTAGATCGCAACAGAACAAAAGCAATAGTAGAGAGAGGGAGAAAACACCAACAGCATAGTTGAAGGATAAATCGAGGGAGACTTTGACAAATAATAGGTGTGGGGAGAAATGAGGGGTTAGGGAGATACATGGGGTGGACAAGATGAACACAGAAGCAAACTCTCAGACAGGAAAACCTGGAAATTTGGAAGAAGGTAGGCTTGGGGGCTGGAGTGGGAGGGCGGGGGATAATGGTTTTGGATGAGAGAGGGGGGGGGGGGGTGATATGAGATGTTGGTGAACAGCTGTTTTGAAGGTTTGGAGGGAAGAATGATTTGGAAGAGAATGTGGAAGTTGGTTCCACATGTGGGGGAAAAAAGAGGAGCAAATCAGTGAAGGTCAGCAGTGATCCTGGATTTAGGTGGTTGACCACATGCATTCTGGAGAAGTATGAGGACGTTGAGAAGATATAGAATCGCCTTTGCATATTGTCCCTCTCCTCCCTCATCTTCCGTCTCTCTCCCCTCCCTCCCCCCCCCCCCCCCCAATTCCGAATTCCTCTCTGTAAATAATCTAAAATAAAAAGCACCACTTTTACTCATTTATGGATGAGGGGAAGGGGTGGGGAGGAATGCACAAAGCACAGAAATAGCTGAGGGTGCAAGGCCAAAAAGGAGGTGACAGAGACCAGTGACCTGTCTGCGATGGGAATGTGAGAGGCCCATAGACTCAGTTCCATCTCAGGACATTCCATTGATCTTGAAGGCCTTGGTTTCCACAACATCAATCTGAAAAAGGTGTGACACAGGGGCGCCAATCTAGAGGGAGAGCAGGTCTCCCTCAAGCTCGGGACTTTGTACGATGCAGGATGCCCAATTGGTGACTGGCTTTGGAGGCCAACTTTGAAATGTGGTTAGTCCAAGAAAGATCGTGGTTGATGGTGAGACCCAGGAGTTGGGGTGCTTGAACATCCTCAAGAGGATTGTTAAGAAAGTCCATGTGAGGTTTTGCCAGACGGTCCTTTTGGAGAGAGATAGTGAGAGTGTGAGATTTGTCAGGATTGAAAGACATGTTCCAAGTGTTTGAACAGCTTGTGATTTTGTCAAGGTCGGAAGTGAGTGAAGAGGCTGCAGTCTTCCTGTCCAAATGATTAGCGATGCCATAGCAGTGGGTGGAGTGATCAGCAAATACATATAGGGGATTTCCCGGAGAGTCAGAGAGATCATTGATGATTATTAGGAAAAGAACAGGGCCCAGAACACTCCCTTGTGGCATTCCAGCCTTGACAGGGAGAGGAGATGAAAGGATTCCATTGAGAGCCACAAGTTTGCTACAGAGAGTAGAGGAAGTTAGAAACCTGAGAATTAAGTTGGCCTTGAATGATAAAGGCAGAGAATTTGGAGAGCAAGGCAGGATGTGAGACTCTATGGAAAGCTCGAGATATGTCTAGCGAGACGGCCCTGATCTCATGTCTGCCATTGAGAGCCTCCATTCATTTATGCAATGCATTGATGTTGGCTGAATTCCAAGAAGATTGAAGATTGCCTAAAGCAAATGACAGGGTGAAAGAGCAGAAAGAGGATGTGCTAAAGCAGCAGAGCAGGTTTATAGGATGCTTGAAATGATGCCGTCTGGTCCAGTTGCAGAATCACAGTGGAGGTTTGCCAGAAACCTCTACACCTTGTCAGGAGAGAAGGACACAGAGGCCAGGAGCAGCTGGGTACGACTGGGTAAGGTGGGTACAGAGAGAGACAGTTTTGGGACACAAGATTTTGAGGCAAATCTTTATCTTCCCCAGTGCAAAAGAGAGAGTCCGGGAGGAGTAGAGTGTGACTGGGTAAGGTGGGTACCAAGAGAGAGGGGACGAGGACACGATATTTGGAAGCAAGCAGAATTGAAGCATTTGGCCTTCTCCTGAATGGAGTCGGCTGTTATGCGATTTGAAGAGAGGGAAAGGATGCATGGGGAGCATACTCCAGAGACAGATTTAATAAGGTACCACAAAGTTTTCGAGGAGGAAGACAAGTTCGTAAGTTCATTATTGAGGTTAGACAGATGTTGTAACACAGTAACACACACTTGTTACTGGCTTTGTGGAATAAAGTGACTTTACCTACAATCTGGTTTGCTTTTACAGGAGGAGAAACGAGTTGTTTCAGTGCACCTGCCTCACCACAAGATTCAGTGTACCATGGATGGGAAAAAGGGTAGGATAACTGAAGACGGCATTGGATATATCCGTGCAGAAGAGCAAGCAGGCTTCTGTGGAAGAATTCCCAGGCAGAGTTTATATCAGGGGCAGTAGATATGGGATACCAGTCCTGAAGAGAGTGGCTGCTTGCAGTCTCTGCCAATCTGCCTGAGTGAACTGCCAGACTCGCCAATGCTGAGGCAGCTCTCTGAGAATAGTCAGCGACATTGACATATCTCAAACAAATGATGTCTGGTTTAACGGAAGAGATTGACTGATCTGTCTGTCAGGTTGGAGTCGAGATCTCAGATGTTTGAGGTTCACACAGTTAGAGACAGAGGAGGATAGAGGCATTGAGAGGGTGCAGGATTGGGTGTCGAGGGGGGGCTTTGTTGGGACAGCTTTGATGGGATGGGGTGAGAGGAAAGCTTTGAGGTGGTGAAATGAGAAACTTTGAGGGGGGAGGGGAAGGGATGCAGAAACAGGGGATATGAAGTTGAGGGTGATGATTACAGATTCATAAATTTGCCAAACGGAGATATAAAAGATCATGAGATGGGAGGCAATAATTTTTGTTGAAGGCAGAGAGAAATATGATGCTGTATAGTGCATACGTATATGAAGGGAGGGTTGGTGGACCAAGCATTTAGCTGTCGCAGTTTTGAAAAACAATATTTGTGAAGAAGAAGAAGACAAATATATCGTGATGATGACGAACACTCGCATTTTAAAATGATTTTAAAGAAAGAAGGAAGAAGCATCTATATTGATTGAAGATTCAGTTTGCAGATCTTTTGAAATGGAGCATAGAAGCAGGAAGTGCAGGAAGAGGAAATTCAATATTGGAATGAGATTGCTATAGAGTGGAAAAATAAAGTTGTTTTTTCATTAGTAAAAGTTTACAATTGTGAAAGCTGGACTTACAAGTCGGTAGAGCCAACGTTTCGCCGAGAATCCACTCGCCTTGGTCACCGCAGATGTTGAAGTGAAGAAGAAGCTTGGACATCGTCACGTGACATCAACGTATAGTACGGTCAATTGATCTGTTGACCAATCCAGCTATCCCATGACAATTGCAAACAATGTGGGAGAGATGTTATCCAATGTGGGGGAGACCATCCTGTGGGAGAGACCTTTAAATAATGGATTGTTTCTCTGTATGCAGCTTTAATGTGGGGATGTAGCGACCCATGGGTCCCCCAAAGCTCGAGACCAGCAACAGAATCTCCTGGCCCAAGCCGGTGACGTAACCGGCGGCCAAACCGCGGCGCCGAGGTTATAATCCTTTGCACCTGTCGGTCACATGACCACCAAAGCGTGCCTCACCTGAGAGGCGTGGCTTTGGTTCTGATGTATGCTTTTTGGTTTGGATATATATATGCGAACCCGATAAACGGGTTTTCAGAGTTCCCGAGATGATTATACAATAAACATCTTCTCGGACGAGTTTGTGTCTTGTCCATCACTTCCTCCGTCTCAAGCAGGAGCGCTGCTCCTTCAGGGACTGAAAATACGTTTCTCGACTCCAACTGGACGAAATCGGTGTTTGTTACTTGCCGGAAAAGATTCCGGCAAGTATGTTGATCGGTTGGTTTGTCTGTCTGTTTGTTACTTGCCGGAAAAGATTCCGGCAAGTATGTTGATCGATTGGTTTGTCTGTCTGTCTGTTTGTCTGTCTGTTAGTCTGACTGTTTGCAGCACGACGTCTACACCGTTGCACATAGAATCGCCAAACTGTGCACACGTATTTGACTTGCCCTGGAATAGACTGTGCCCAATTGATGACGTCATCGGTCACGTGGTTCGGCCGCCATCTTGGAAAAACTGAAAAATTATACACCTCTATATCTCCGAAAGTGCTGAACAGAAAAAATTTAGACATGGCTCGTTGTAAAGAACTCTCCATGGGGAATAAAATATGTTAATGATGACGTCATCAGTCACGTGGTTCGGCCGCTATCTTGGAAAAAACGAAAAACTTAGCACCTCTATATCTCCGAAAGTACAGAATAGAAAAAATTGAGACATGGCTCATTGTAAAGAACTCTCCATGGGGAATAAAATATGTTAATGATGACGTCATTGGTCACGTGGTTCGGCCGCCATATTTGTTCTAAATGGCCGATAAAAAAGTACATTCCGGCAAGTCCTCGGTCTCTGACCAATTTTTAATCTGTCTGTTTGTCTGTCTGTTTGCAGCACTACGTCTACACCGTTGCACGTAGAATTGTCAAACTTTGCACACGTATTTGTCTTGCCCTCGAATAGACTGTGCCCAATTGATGACATCATCGGTCACGTGGTTCGGCAGCCATCTTGGAAAAACCGAAACAATTTGCACCTCCATATCTCCGAAAGTGCTGAATAGAAAAAATTGAGACATGGCTCATTGTAAAGAACTCTCCATGGGGAATAAAATATGTCAATGATGATGTCATCGGTCCTGTGGTTCGGCCGCCATCTTGGAAAAACCCAAAAATTTAGCACCTCTATATCTCAGAAAGTGTTGAAAAGAAAAAATTTAGACATGGCTCATTGCAAAGAACTCTCCATGGGGAATAAAATATGTTAATGATGATGTCATCGGTCACATGGTTCGGCCGTCATCTTGGAAAAACCGAAAAACTTAGCACCTCTATATCTCCGAAAGTGCTGAATAGAAAAAATTGAGACATAGCTCATTGTAAAGAACTCTCCATAGGGAATAAAATATGTTAATGATGATGTCATAGGTGCCTCCATTATGACGTCATAATTTGACAAGTACAAAACTTCATCCGATCAAGATGAAATTTCTTGAGCATCATCAAGGAATAAAATACAGGCTTGGCATTTAATATGGAATTTTTTTTTTCTTGACTTGGGTTTAATTTCTGAACTCAGTATATCAATCTGGTGAGTTTATTTTACCCTTCGGTGATGTCTTTGTTGAAAGAACCATGTCACTGATTGTCTTTCGAAGCAAGAAGTCAATAACAGGATTATATCACAGGTGGCGTGACAAAATGTAAGGACAGGTACATTTGACGATTTGCTTCACAATCAGGTATATAAGGGTTGTTGCGTTCTGTATTAGTGGAAAACAACTGCTGCACATCTACAAAAGTTATTGCCGCTTCCTCTGGAGATGGTCCGTCAACTTGACAATGCTGTTTGTCATGGAGTGGTGGCTTTACGAAATTCTGGCATGAAACAGCGTGCTATTGCTCGGCAGTATGGCATCACTCAAGGTCAGGTGTCAAAGATCCTGAAACGAAATGCTCAAAGGGGTGTCCCTACTCCAATACCGAGGCCAGGACGTCCACGCAGAACCACAAGGAGAGATGATCGCCAGCTGCACCGGTTAGTCTGCAATGGCCGTACCAAGTCAGGTAATCGGCTTAGGGCTGAGTGGCAGCAACTGACAAATGTACCTGTATCCAGAAGGCTAGTCAACCAACGACTGGTTCAAACAGGCTGTCGTGCCAGGCGTCCCCTGAGAAAGCCACGCCTGACCAGACAACACCGCCAGCGCCGATTGCAGTGGGCAAGAGAGCACCGTCAATGGCAGCCACGACACTGGAATCAGGTGACCTTCAGTGACGAGTCTAGATTTCTGGTCTATCGTCAAGATAGCTGCGTCCGAGTGTGCAGACAAGTGCATGAAGCCCACAACGAAGATTGTATAGTGCCAAGATTCCAAGCTAGAGGTGGTGGGGTTTGGGCTGCTTTTCATGCAGGGGGCAAAACTGACCTGGTTCTTCTGAATGGAAACCTGAACCAGTTCAAGTACAGGGTCATTCTGGAAGAGACATTGCTTCCATTTGCTCGTGCAGCCTTTCGAGGAAACTTTGTCTTCCAAGATGACAATGCACGGCCTCATCGTGTTCGCATGATCCAAAACTTTCTTGCTGACCATGGTGTAGAGCATATGGAGTGGCCTGCCATGTCCCCGGATATGAATCCAATAGAGAACTTGTGGGCAGAATTAACGCGTCAAATCGACAACTTGGACCAGCAGCCGACCTCTGTGCGTGAATTGCAGCAGGCTATTGTCACTGCATGGCAAGCGATTCCTGTCCAAACCTTTGGAAATCTCGTGAACAGCATGCCTCGACGTGTACGTGCTCTCCTGAATGCTCGTGGGGGCTACACGAAGTACTGAACTGTAATTTTACTGTCCGTAATCCCAGTCATAATTTAGCTTTTGTTTTTGTTGAAATTTTTTTTGGCTAATGTGCAAAATAAAGAGATACTTCTGGAAAACGTACAGAAGTTTAACACAGTACTGTCCATGAATTGAGTTCGATATCAGTTTACATCACTTTCAAGGATCAATTTATTTGCTTCGAAATGTCAAATGTGGTTTTTGTTTCTTTTAAAGGTCACATTAACAAAATCTAGAATAATTTCAACATAATTCCAATGAACTTTTGGTTCTAAGTCATCTTGAAAAGTAAGTTCACCCCCACAAAAAATTTTGTCCAAATTTAATATTCCATTCTGTTACGCGGTCAACCTCGAGGGGAGCCCCGGCAGAAAGATGTATGGTCCTTGGGTGAAAATAAGTCAATCAATAACGAGTCCACACCAAGGGTTACGAACAAACCCCAATATATTCCCAAATCCCGCACAGGAATCACAATGCGTTTACAGCACTTCCATACAATCCTTATCTATAGTATAGGTGGCGCCACCTTAACCCACAACAGTGTTGGCAACACTCACGGCCCTTGCCCCCAATGTCTCTGCACGCCTCCCAGGTGACGTCGAGTCAATCCAGCGATCGGGGAAGCAATGTCCGATTCCTGCACGCCTCCCAGGTGACGTCGAGTCGATCCTGCGATCGGGGAATCTGGGTCCGATTCCAATCCGGGGCTGGGAGTGAGAATACTCAACAACCTCAGTGAGGATACCCGACTTCACAGGTTCCGCAGTAATCCGGCGCTCTCCTGACGCGCGGACTTCGGTTCACAGAGGCACGGTTCCCTTGTCCTTCACGTTCGGCGGCTCGGTCTCGAGCTGCAGTCTCAACTCTCAACCATCTCCTTCCAATCTCTTTCGCGCGCCAGGCCCAAGGTGCGACCCGTAGACGCCCTCGTAGGCGTCGAGGCGAACAGCGCCGGGCGCTTGGTTCCTTCCAGGACCACACGGCACCTTGACACGTAACCGGCAATCAATCACCCCGCGCAGGTTACTCCTCTCGCCAGACGGGCTTTTCCAACTCCGTTCCAAAGTAGGTAACGATCGCCTCTGCTCGCGTCGGAGCTCTCAAAGCTTAAGATGGCCGCCCTTTCTTCTCCTCCTCCTCTTCTTTATGATCCCGTTTCCCGTCTCGTTTTTCCCAGAAGGGCTCCTGACCCTTTAATCACAACAACCTTTAATAGAATATACATTAATAAGAAATGACCTGAATTGTAACCCCCATAAACCCGGAATTCGTAACACTCCCCCCCTTCAAGAAAGAAAGTTTGAACCCAGCGAAAACTTTCTTTGCAGGCCAACTTTGATAAACAAACCAGATAACTCACACCCCCAAATCATCAGTTCCGCCCGTGCACAATAATCACTTTAAAATAAAGCAATAAAATTTCCCAAAACCCCCAGAGATTCCAAAGGCAATTCACTCTGGACCAAGCGTCAACAACTTCTAGTTTCTCTTGAATGACGGTTAAGAGGTGGTGACCATAGCCCCAAAGTTAAACCTCTCAATAGCACTTTTTCAGGAGGCCCAGCTGAGTATTCACTACATGGACGCCTTAAGGAATGTGGAGTTCACGGTTAGTCCAGGGAGGAAAGTTCATTACATGGATGCCTTTAAGAACGTGGAGTTCACGGTTAGTCCGTGCAGGAAAGTTCACTACCTGGACGCCTTTAAGAACGTGGCGTTCACGGTTAGTCCGTGTAGGAGCCCAGGCTCGGCGGCTCCACCGTATATAGTGCTTCAACTTCTCCGGACTCCTAACCGTTACGGTGGGACCCCTTGTCCCAGCCGTTACCTGACTGGCAGTCTCCTTCTCGGCCAGTGCTCTGACAATCATTCTTTCGGGAGGTGCCGTAACTCTGGGAGCCTCCATAGTAATATCGGCTCCTGCCAACACCAAAACTACCGCCAAGTTGTCCTCTTCTGTAGACCTCTCGACACCTACGAAATGCCTTCCCTACTGTTATGGTCCGACCCTCCAAATCCTTACCATTCCAATTCTTCTCTGCCTCTCTGGCGTCTTTTGTGCTTGCAAACGTGACAAAGCCGAACCCTCTTGACCGTTGCGTTTCCCTGTCTTTTACCAACCGCACTTCCACCAGCGGCCCATATCTGTTGAAGACAGAGGTCAAAACTTCTTCCTCTGTTTTGAAGTTCAGCCCCCCTACAAATAACTTGGTACTTTTGTCGCCATTCCTAGCTGGTGTGGTGTTATTTTCCCTGCTGTGCTCTTTACCAACCCTCGGGTTACCATAAACTTGCCCCCTGGCCAAATCATTCCCGATAACCACAGATACTCCCTCTACAGGAAGCGTGGCTTGTAAACCGACGGTGACCGGTCCTGACACCAAATCGGATTCTAAATGGATGACATGAAGTGGCGCACTAACACAGCCACCGATCCCTTGCAACCGAACACTATCACCAGTTGCTGTACTCTTTGACAATGGCAAAATGCCTTCAAGCATTAAGGATTTATGGGCTCCTGTGTCCCTCAATACCCTAACAGGTCTTGGGTTAGTCAAGTCTCCCTCTAGTGAGACAAACCCCTCATAAATAAATGGTTGGTAACTCTTCTGTGGGCAATTTCTTACGTTTGCCATCGCATTCGGAGTTGTACTCGTCGGACTCCGCTCTGGGTTGTCCCGTTTCATGAGGTAACAACTGGACATCAAGTGTCCAGGTTTCTTGCAAAAAGCGCAAGTAGGCCCGGAGGAAAAACTCGTGGTCTGCCTCGGGCCCCCGGGAAATAAGTTTGTCTTGGGCCCGTAGCCCCCTGATTTCGAACAGTTGGGGTATCAGAGCTGTCCCCATAATCCTCTCGAGGCCGCCGCCATGTATTGTCGTTCTCCGCACCGGGTGTTCCATAACTCCCCTGCTGAAGTCTAGGCGAGGAGTTAGGTTTGTGGACCCCTATCCGGTGTGTTAAGGCATAATCATCTGCCATGGTGGCTGCGTCCCACAACTTTGGGACTTTCTTTTCCTGCAGGTACACTTTGATGTCCTCGTGGACACACTGTTGAAATTCCTCCACCAGGATCAAGTCACGCAATGTTTCGAAGTCTTTCCCGACTCCTTTTGACTCACACCACCGATCAAACATGTTTTCTTTCACTCTGGCAAACTCCACATGGGTCTCACTCTCCCTCTTCCTGGCATTCCTGAATTTTTGCCAGTAAGCTTCAGGAACCAACTCATAGGCTTTGAGAATGTGCTTCTTCAATACCTCATAATCTGCACATTGGTCCATTGGTAGCGCCGAATAAATATCTTGAGCTTTACCCACCAGCACACTTTGCACTAGTATGGTCCAGGCCTCCTCCGGCCAGTTCAACTGTCGAGCCACTTTCTCAAAGTGTGGAAAAAATTTAGCGACTTCCTTTTCACTGAAGGGTGGAACCAGCCTCACATGTCTGCCCACATCCCAGGTGTTCTGGCTAGGTGTCGGCCCAGTCAGCAAGGGTGGTACCTCTCCCCGTTCTCTCATTAACTCCAGCTCCTTGAATTTAATTTCTTGCTGAAGCGCCATGTCACGTTCTTTTAATTCCCTTTCCGTTTTTCTCTCCTCTGCTTCGAGTTCCCTTGCAGCTCTCCTCTCCTCTGCTTCTGCTTTCCTTTCCTCTGTTTTCATCCTTTCTAACCTTTCCTGGAGTTCTCGTTCCACTCTCCTTTCTTCTTCTGCTCTTTCCTTTTCTGCTTTCCTTTCTTCTTCTGCTCTTTCCTTTTCTGCTTTCCTTTCTTCTTCTGCTCTTTCCTTTTCTGCTTTCCTGTCTTCTTCTTCTGCTCTTTCCTTTTCTGCTTTCCTTTCTTCTTCTTTGATCCGTTCCTGGCTCCGTAATTGCAACTCCAGTTTCCGGAGCTCAACGTCTTCTGGTTCTTCGGGTAGCCACTCCCAGGCTAACTCGTCCCATGTTCCTAATCCCACCATAGACTGTATCACCGTGGTCTGCAACTCTGCCTTCCTCAAATTAGTTCGGACCTCCAAGTTAAAATGTTTGGCCAATTTCAAGAGGTCCGATTTTAGTAATGCTCGGAACTGTGCCTCACTAGGGGTTACCGCAAAGTTCTGTGCCACAAAAGCCATGGTGACTACTGGTAACACCTGTTAACCTTCACCCCAGAAATTTCCAACAAAGAAAAGCAACAGTATTACTATTATTGCTATTGTTTTTTGTTTGTTTGTTTTTGTTTTTGTTGTTGTTGTTGTTTTGTCGCCAGAGATAAACAATTTTTGGAACGTTGGAAAAGTTCCCACTCTTGGGAATTCTTTCCCGGACTAAAATTTAGAAAATTTTATAGATCCCGGACGTAGACCCAATTGCGAATCCGCAAATTGTAATTTGGACGAGCCCCCAATTCTGTTACGGGGTCAACCTCGAGGGGAGCCCCGGCAGAAAGATGTATGGTCCTTGGGTGAAAATAAGTCAATCAATAACGAGTCCACACCAAGGGTTACGAACAAACCCCAATATATTCCCAAATCCCGCACAGGAACCACAATGCGTTTACAGCACTTCCATACAATCCTTATCTATAGTATAGGTGGCGCCACCTTAACCCACAACAGTGTTGGCAACACTCACGGCCCTTGCCCCCAATGTCTCTGCACGCCTCCCAGGTGACGTCGAGTCGATCCAGCGATCGGGGAAGCAATGTCCGATTCCTGCACGCCTCCCAGGTGACGTCGAGTCGATCCAGCGATCGGGGAATCTAGGTCCGATTCCAATCCGGGGCTGGGAGTGAGGATACTCAACAACCTCAGCGAGGATACCCGACTTCGCAGGTTCCGCAGTAATCCGGCGCTCTCCTGACGCACGGACTTCGGTTCACAGAGGCACGGTTCCCTTGTCCTTCACGTTCGGCGACTCGGTCTCGAGCTGCAGTCTCAACTCTCAACCGTCTCCTTCCAATCTCTTTCGCGCGCCAGGCCCAAGGTGCGACCCGTACACGCCCTCGTAGGCGTCGAGGCAAACAGCGCCGGGCGCTTGGTTCCTTCCAGGACCACACGGCACCTTGACACATAACCGGCAATCAATCACCCCGCGCAGGTAACTCCTCTCGCCAGACGGGCTTTTCCAACTCCGTTCCAAAGTAGGTAACGATCGCCTCCGCTCGCGTCGGAGCTCTCGAAGCTTAAGATGGCCGCCCTTTCTTCTCCTCCTCCTCTTCTTTATGATCCCGTTTCCGGTCTCGTTTTTCCCAGAAGGGCTCCTGACCCTTTAATCACAACAACCTTTAATAGAATATACATTAATAAGAAATGACCTGAATTGTAACCCCCATAAACCCGGAATTCGTAACAATATTAAATGCCAAGTCTGTAGTTTAGAAAACAAATAATGGTGACGTCATAAGATACGTGGTTCGGCCGCCATATTTGTCCAAAATGGCTGATAAAAAAGTACATTCCGGCAAGTCCTCAGTCTCTGACCGATTTTTCATCTGTTTGTCTGTTTGTCTGTCTGTGCACAGTACTACGTCGACACCGTTGCACATTGAATCGCCAAACTTTGCACACATATTTGTCTTGCCCTGGAATAGACTGTGCCCAATTGATGACGTCATCGGTCACGTGGTTCGGCCGCCATCTTGGAAAAACGGAAAAATTTTGCACCTCTATATCTCCGAAAGTGCTGAATAGAGAAAATTGAGACATGGCTCATTGTAAAGTACTCTCCACGGGGAATAAGATATATTAATGATGATGTCATCTGCACCTTAATTATGACGTCATAATTCGACAAGTACAACGCTTGATTTGATCAGTATGAATTTTTTTTCTCTACTATTGTTGGTCCGATTGACACAAAATTTTCACCATAGGAGCGCCTCCTCCTGTATAATATTTTAATCATAATTATGACGTCATAGGTCACGTGGTACAGGCGCCATCTTGGAAAAACTTTGCACCTGTATATATCTCTGAAACCACCCCATGGAAAAAATTGAGACCTGCCACATTGTCAACTACTTCGCATGCAGAATAAGATATGTTTCTGATATCATCGGTACCTTCATTATGACGTCATAATTCTACAAGTACAACACTTATCCAATTATGAATTTTTTATCTCAGCAACTGTTGATCTGATAGATACGAAATTTTCACCATAGGAGCACTTCCTCTTTATAATATTTTAATCATAATCATGACGTCATAGGTAGAGGAGTTTGTACTCACCGATTGACGTGAAATTTAAAGAATTTGCATATCGAATTGATGGTTTTGCATGTCACTGAATTGGTTCACTAATCAAAAGGTAGAATTCGATTGTGTTTTTTTTTTAGATTAAAAGGTCAAAGGTCATCAAGGATGCATAAAATCATGAATTTTCGTCCAACTGACATGAAATTTAAAGAATTTGCATATTGGGTCACAGAACTGGTTTACCAATCAAAAGCAAAAACTGATTTTTTTTTTAGCTCCAAATCTCAAAGGTCATGGCTGCATAAAATCATCAATTTTCATTTTGTATCTTTACCACCGCCACAGAAGGTGGATCCACCGAAGGTGGATGTAGGTTATGTTTTCACTCCTGTCTGTCTGCGAACAAGATATCTCAAAAAGTTGCAGATGGATTCAGGCGAAATTTGGCAGAGAGGTAGGGTATGTGACAAGGACGAAATGATTAGATTTTGGTGAAGATCCGGATTCGGATCCGGCTAGAAGTAGTAGAATTTTAAAGTGATTCTTCACCATTGGGAGATCGAGCCAAAAATGATATATAGCAGGATATCTCAAAAAGTTGTGGACGGATTTGGACGAAACTTCGTGGAGAGGTTGGGTGTGTGACAAGGAAGAATTGGTTATATATTACGTGAATATCCATATCCGGATCCGGCAAGTAATAATAATAATAATTCATTTTATTTTGTATAGCGCTTTTCAAGAAGCCCAAAGGCGCTTTGACAGAGTGGAAAACATAATGCATAACAATACATGAAAACAACAATTGCAAAAAGACAAGAATCAATAGGGAAATATTTAAAGCAAAAGGAGGGAGAAGGAGAAGAGATAGTCAGGGGTTAAATGCTGTGGGTTGAATGTTGAATGCAGTGTTGAACAGGTGGGTCTTTAGTGATGTTTTGAATGTGGTGAGTGAGGAGGAGTCTCTGATGGTGTGAGGTCGTGAGTTCCAGAGGGTGGGAGCAGCGATGGAGAAGGCCCTGTCCCCCCAGGATCTGAATTTGGTCCGGATGGAGGGGGTCAGGAGGTTGGTACCAGCAGAGCAGAGGTTGCGGGTGGGAGTGTGTCTGGAGAGGAGGTCAACCAGGTAGGATGGGGCCAGGTTATGGAGGGCTTTGTATGTCAAAAGGAGGATTTTGTACTGGATTCTCTGGGGGATGGGGAGCCAGTGAAGCTTGTAAAGGACGGGGGTGATGTGGTCACGGGTCCGGGAATGGGTGAGTAGACGGGCAGCGGAGTTCTGAATGTATTGGAGTTTATTGGTGATTTTTGAGGGTGAACCATAGAGGAGGCTGTTGCAGTAGTCCAGACGGGAGGTGATGAAGGCGTGGATGAGGGTTTCTGCAGCTGTGGAGGAGAGGGATGAGCGGAGACGGGCAATGTTTTTCAGGTGAAAGAAGGCTGACTTTGTGATCTGTTTAGTGTATTTGTCGAAGGAGAGGGTTTGGTCAAAGATGACGCCAAGATTCCGGATGTGAGGGGAGGTGGATACTGGGATACCGTCGATGTTGAGGGCAAAGTTATGGGTGGATTTTGTGAGCGTTTTTGGGCCAATGATGATTATTTCAGATTTATCACAGTTAAGCTTGAGGAAGTTGATTTGAAGCCAGGATTTTATTTCAGTGATGCAGTTTGTCAGGATAGAGTGGGTGTCGGTGGAGACGGACTTGGTGGAGATGAAAAGCTGGATGTCATCGGCGAAGCAGTGGAATTGGAGACCATGAATATGAACATGAAGTAGAATATTTTAAGTTATTCTTCACTATTGAGAGATTGGACGAAAAGTGAGATAAAACATGATATTTTAAAATGTTATGGACGAGTTATGACTAAAGTTGGGGGACGAGTTGGTTAGGTGACAAGAACAAGCTGATTAGATTTTTGTTCAGGTCCGAATCCAGATCTGGCCCAACAGTGGGATACAAAAGTAAACTGTTCACCAGGCGGAGGTATGTGCTCCACCGCGTGCCGTTATAGTTTTTACGGCTACGACCTATGGGCAAACCCGTCTAGAACAGTGTTTGTCCGTCTATATGTATGTATTTCCCTTCATACATATACCAATCAGAGCTGAGGATCTGGTCACATGACAGGGTGATGTGATTACGTCTGATGTCATTACGGCGTTACAGCGGCTAACTCTCCACACACCGCCATTTTGTTTATATGCCGTTCATGCCGAACATATAATCGAACCTTTACAATCGCCATGCTCTACCTTTATGCTTTTCATTCAGTGTGAAACACAAACAAACCGATTGTTTAAATGATCATCAAATATCGAAAGCGTCGGCGTTACGTCTCTTCCAACAAAACGGTACGTACCCAATGCTTGTGGGGTATAATCTAGATTACAGTAGATCTTCTCTCAGTTCTGTAAGTATAACGTACCCCAGGGATGTCGGGAAACCTCCAAATTTCTTTGTTTAATGTTATAAACAGCATTAGCGACTGTTTCAAAAGCTTATCATGTGTGTTTGTGGTTTATAATAGTAGCAACGGTACCCGCCCAATGGGTGGGGCTTCAATTGGGAGGCCCAAATGAAAAGGCTAAATATCAGAAATTGAAGGCTTTTTTATTTTAAACGATTCATATAAACATCCGTTGAATCATATCACACGCAAATCATCAAAATCTAAACAGTATCTTTAGAATTTCAATAAAAGCCACATCACTGTTCATATCGGTGAATATTATTCCATCGTGTTTCAAATCGTGATCGATACACTATGATCGTGATGATCATGATCGTGAATCATGATCAATAATCGTGTTCACAATCGCGATGTCGTATGTACTCCCGATACGTGTACCAAATTCCCGATACGTGTAACTGTACCAAATCAACAGTTAAAAGGATTTTGAGCCGATAGCTGTTTCGGCCTTGGCAATATCGATGGAGACATCGATCTGTTAGCGATCGATGGAGACATGTTGCTCTCCCGGGTGCCGCACAAACGGTTGCACTGATCGCGCGGCACCCAGGAAAGCAACATCGTCACAATGAGAACAATGAACGTTATGCGAACGCGAATGTTATGCGGGAGTCCAAACCTGAGAATGCTGGAGACTAAAGCTGAAATTGGGAATACTAAAGAGCCAATTTTACTCCTGGAGATCCCAGGATTATCCATCTAAAATATCGTTGAGATCGGTTCAGCAGTTTTTACGGTACCTTCGAACAGACAGACAGACAGACAGACGGACATTTGGTGAATTATAGTATGATTTTACAAGCCCGGCTACGCCGCTGTTAGACTTTCGGTCTTGTTTTCAAGTGATTCTTCACTATTGAGAGATGGGGCCAAAAATGATATATAGCACGATATCTCAACTAGACCAAAGTGACTGTGTCGCCAATATGCCTCCGCATAGTCCCACAACGGGTAGATGCCATCACTCTGCATATGTATGGGTAGGGGATCACGTTTGTGAAGTTTCGTGTTGATCGGATAAGGTTCGTTTTTCTATCCAAGATGGTTGCCAAACCACGTGAGCTATGACATCATCATTTTCAAACTATATGCAACATTGCTATTAGATGATATTTGTAAAATTTCGCATCGATAGGGTGAGCGGTTTCAGATATATTATTATTTAATATTTTCCTTCAATCCAATTTGGCTGCCAAACCATGTGACCTACGATGTCATAAATTTAATATTTCAATACAAATGGGTCATAGGTCATGTGCATGCAATTTCAGTTTTTTAGGATATGGAATTAGATTAAAACATTTTTGGCTGGTATACAACTTCATCTATGATGTTATCATTAACATGCTTTTGTTTCGCATTGGGAGTACTTGACAATGTGCCAAGTTTAAAACTTTTGCATTCAGCGGTTTCTGAGAAATATATTTTTAAATTATTTGTGTTTAATTCAAGATGGCTGCCATACCACGTGACCTATGACGTCACAATTATCATAACAACATTCTGCATGGGTGTCACTCCTACCCGAAAAGTTTCGTCTCAATCGGACATGTGATTGCTGAGAAAAATGAGGTTTAGCCTGGACGGACGGACGGACGTATGGACAAACCGAAAACATAATACCTCCAGAAACTTTGTCGGCGGAGGTGTAAAATTTATGGACGCCTCATGACAAAATTAGGTGAACTAGCAACGGTACCCGCCCTATGGGCAGGGCTTCAATTGGGAGGCCCAAATGAAAAGGCTAAATATCAGAAATTGAAGGCTTTTTTTCTTTTAAACGATTTATATAAACATCCGTTAAATCTCGATCGGTGCAGCCGTTTGTGCGGCACCCGGGAAAATAACGTCATGCGGGAGCAAGTATCAGCAGGATGTGGCAGTGTAGGAGTCCACGTTTCTTATCCTCCTTCATGCCGAAGAAGCCCACCACTTCTCCAAGCATTCTGCTCTTCAGATCCGCCATGACAGATTTAAGCTTGATACTGAAGACGCATGCAGTTAGTACTCCCGATGTTGTATGTACTCCCGTGTCCTCTAACAACCCGTGTCCTTATAAAAGGTCTTTGTCCGAGGTCACCGAGTTCGATCGGTGCAGCTGTGCAGCGATCGGTGCAGCCATTTGTGCGGCACCCGAGAAAACAACATCGGCACAATGAACGTTATGCGAACGCGAATGTTGGAAACGGTACCCGCCTTATGGACGGGGCTTCAATTGGGAAGCCCAAATGAAAAGGTAATATATCAGAAATTGAAGGTTTTTTTAATTTTAAATGATTCATATAAACATCCGTCAAATCATATCACACACAAATCATCAAAATCTAAACAGTGTCTTACAATAATTCACCAAATGTCCCACAGTGATCGATACACTATGATCGTGATGATCGTGATCATGAATTGTGATCGATAATCGTGTTCACAATCGCTATGTCGTATGTACTCCCGAAACGTGTTTCCTTCAGTTGAAATGGGTTATATTAGAATTCTCTCAGGCAGTGATTCAACCCGTGTCCTGATCGTGGCAGGTGCAGCTGTGCAGCGATCGGTGCAGCCGTTTGTGTGTGCACCCGGGTAAGCAACATCGTCACAATGAGAACAATGGACGTTATGTGAACGCGAATGTTATGCGGGAGTCCAAACCTGAGAATGCTGGAGACCAAAGCTGAAATTGGGAAAACTATATAGCCTTCCGTTTCACTTCCGTTTCCGGTCTTGCTGGCGAGGGTTCGTTTATTCTCAGCTCTCCATGCTATCCATCGAAATCGAAGTTAAGTAATTGTTCCCATTTGTATTTTCGTTATAACTATTTATTTTATGGTGTATATATTGTCTCCCGACGAAGATTTTCGGTGCAAATCTTTCATACCTGTATTGAAAATCGTGTTAATTCGGGTCGTGTTTTGAGGCCTTGTAGTTGTACAGTGAACACTGTACAACCTTGAGGCTTTGTTTTTCTCTCAGCGGTCCGTGTTTTTGTGATCCAATAACTTTCGTTCTCTGTTTTCCCAATCTTTTCACCCCATAGCCCTCTTCCTTGTGTAAATCACAACTCAAAAAAATCCCCCAAAAAAAACATTTCCTTCTCTGTTTTCATTCGTTTATTCATTCTTATTCGTTCGTTCGTTCGTTCTTCGACCACGTGTTTCTCCCCCATTTCCCCAGATAGATTGTCAAATTTCAACTCATTATTTTATCATCCATGCGTTATTGTTTTGATTATAGTTACTTTTGGTTTGAATTTCCTGTAACTTGTAATTATTTAATCGTGTTCTGCTCCTCGTGTGCGGCCTTGTAGTTGTACCCCCGTCGGTGTTTGTTATCTTAATCGTGTTTTGCTTGGCTCTTAGTTTTTTTCCCTTCTACCCCGAACATAATACTCTGTCTAACGTTCTAAATCCCCACCTCCCCCCCCCCCCCCACCCCCAAAAACCAAACAAACAAAACAAAAAAAAAAACATTTATTTTCCTTTCTCCACGTGTACTGTTGACTCATCCTGTATTTTCTGTCCAGGTGTGCTGTTCGCCCCGCCCCCATTAACTCCTTGCCATCCACCATTTGCCCTTCACGTGACTCATGGTGGTCCCTCTCGGCTCTCCCCCCGTTGGTATTTTTGTGCACATATAGTCTAGTAGGAAGACTAGGTCCCCCTGCACCCGCCGGAGATATACTTCTAATCAGTGTTTCTAGATTGGAAAAAATGTGTAGAAAATGACTAGCTATGGCCCCAAGCTGAAAAAATGTCCCACATACCATTTTTATGCAAATTACTGCTGCCATTATCAAAAAAAGACTAGGTCCCCCTGCACCCCCCGGAGATATACTTCTAATCAGTGTTTCTAGATTGGAAAAAATGTGTAGAAAATGACTAGCTATGGCCCCAAGCTGAAAAAATGTCCCACATACCATTTTTATGCAAATTACTGCTGCCATTATCAAAAAAAGACTAGGTCCCCCTGCACCCTCCGGAGATATACTTCTAATCAGTGTTTCTAGATTGGAAAAAATGTGTAGAAAATGACTAGCTATGGCCCCAAGCTGAAAAAATGTCCCACATACCATTTTAATGCAAATTACTGCTGCCATTATCAAAAAAAGACTAGGTCCCCCTGCACCCCCCGGAGATATACTGAAACTGGCAGTGACTGGTGATTGAAATGCGGTGCCTTTTTGTGTTTCAGGTCGAGGTACGTGAACTCCCCACGATCTACAGCAACCAGGAAGAGACTGATACCAGGGTGGTTCTGTACCTCCATCATGCTGCTACCATCGGATACAAGAACGCTGTAGTCAGAACACCGGACACAGACATCCTCCTGATCCTGCTCCACCATGCCCACAACATCAAGCTGACGGTGTACCTGGATACAGGGTCAGGGAAGCATCGCCAACTTGTCAACGTCTCTGAGCTGGCAGAATCCCTGGGAGAGGACTACTGTGCCACTCTCCTGGGGTACTATGTGTTCAGCGGAGAAGACTGCACCAGTGCCTTCAAAGGGAAGGGAAAAGTCGGGCCCTTGAAAAAGCTGGAGAAGAATCCCAGGTTTCACAGGGCATTCGGTGAATTTCACAGGGTATTTAGAAAAATAAAACTTTGTGTTAACGTCTGTGTAGACGGACCTTAATATGAGTCTATTATTTCGTAAAACTGTGATTATTTTGTAAATAAAGCACTAATTAGCATACTAGTATACCATAGACACATGTAATCATGTTATGAATAGTTCTATCATGATCTATGCCCTTCAAAACATGGGTCTAGACACCTTCATTTTTCAATTATCTGCAATATTGGCTGAGATATGTCAAAAATCGTTTTTTTGATAATGGCAGCAGTAATTTGCATAAAAATGGTATGTGGGACATTTTCTCAGCTTGGGGCCATAGCTAGTCATTTTCTACACATTTTTTCCAATCTAGAAACACTGATTAGAAGTATATCTCCGGGGGGTGCAGGGGGACCTAGTCTTTTTTTGATAATGGCAGCAGTAATTTGCATAAAAATGGTATGTGGGACATTATATCAGCTTGGGGCCATAGCTAGTCATTTTCTACACATTTTTTCCAATCTAGAAACACTGATTAGAAGTATATCTCCGGGGGGTGCAGGGGGACCTAGTCTTCCTACTAGACTAATAAGATTGTTCACGGTTCTGTTTAAATATTATATAAATATGTATAACCTTTCCCCTTCAGTGTTTTACTCAGTGGTATTTTACAACACGCTGTTTTTCTTCCTATTTAAAAGGCTTTTCTCAATTTCCTCTCCAACTCATTCCACCTCAAAAAAAAGAAATTCAATATCTTATACGTCTCCCTCACTACATGGTCTAAATTCACATTCATTCCATCCCTCCTCCATCATTCTGAACCGGATTGCTAACTTGAAAATCACAACAAACCCAATTTGTTTTCAATGTTCGTCTTTCATTAATCATCCACTTTCTAAACTCCCCTCTTGCCCCTCCCATCCAAACCCCTCCCCTTGCACCTACACTCCTAAACTCCCCCCTTGCCCCGCCACTCTTAAATTCCCCCCCTACCCCTCCACTCCTGAACTCCCCCCTTGCCCTTCCACTCCTGAACTCCCCCCTTGCCCTTCCCCCTCCTAAACTCCCCCCTCACTCCTCCCCTTCAAAACTCCCCCCCAACCCCTCCCATTCAAATCTCCCCCCATACCATTCCTCTCCAATTCTCCCTCCTCCCCCCTCCTCCTCAAAGCTGCCTCCTCCCCACTTCGTCTCCCTTCTATCTCATACCTCCACCCCCCCCCAACCTTCTTCTTTCCTCTGCTCCCCCTCAAACAACCCCTCACTGTGCCTCATCCCTTCACCTTCAAACCTTTCATCCTCCTCATCCTTCCCTTTCTTGGAACTCTTCTGCAATCGCTGACACACTAACAACTGCTCTCCCTACCTCCCCCTCTCATCCTTCATCTTACCCTACTCCTCCCCTCCCCATTCCTGTACCCGATGCTCCCCCTCTCTCTTCATTAACGGTATGGACCTCAAACATCCGGGGCCTTCGCTCAAACCTGACTGATCTCTCCATACAGGTTGCTTCTGACAATCCAGACTTGATCTGCTTAACAGAGACTTTCCTCCTTCAAGATGTCTCTGATTCCTTAATATCTCTTCCTGGTTACTCCCTCCTCCGGTATGATAGACCTGAGCCTCGGCCTGGTGGTGGGGTTGCTATCTTTATCAAAAACTCTCTTCCTCACTCTCCTTGCACTGCCCTCTCTCCTCCTCACCCCCAGGAGTACCTCTGGCTACGGCTTCCTCTCCGCTCCCACCTTTTGTTCATATGTGTTCTGTACCGTCCCCCAAACAGTGATGACTCCATCTACATTTCACTGTCTGACAACATGGACCAACTTCTATCCACTCATCCCAACTCTCTCTTCCTCATATGTGGTGACTTCAATTGTCATCATGCCACCTGGTTGGGTGTGGGTTCCTCTCTCACCAGTCATGGCACCTCAGCAAAGGACTTCTGTGACTCACTGGGATTTTTTTTTTTTTTTTTTTTTTGTATACAAGATCGAGGCTCGTGAAAGAGCGAACATTAATCACACAGAAAGACAAACAGACACACAAAACAAATAACATCGGGAGCGGTAGACAAGATGGGGAGAGAGGGGGAAGGACACAAACACAACATTTGAGAGCAGGGACCGAGAGACATGGAGACATCGAGAGAACTGTGGGAGGGAGAGGGCTGTGGGGGGGGAAGGCATGGGAAGGGGGGGGGGTGGGAGAGGTATAAAACATATGGACACTGCCAAGACTTCCAGGAAAGAAGTTGGAATTTCAAACAAGGTGGATCTGGGGAGAATTAGTGGGGGTAGAAAAGATCAAGGTTTTGGATGGGGGAAGATAAGAGATGGTGGTGAACAGCTGTTTTGAAGACCTGGAGGGAGGAGTGTGATTGAAGTGAGTGTGGGAGTTTGTTCCAGAGGCGGGAGAAAAGAGGAATGAAAGAGTGAAGGTGAGCAGAGAGCCGAGATTTCGGCAGTTTAACCATCAGAGGGTGGCAGGCAGATCTTGTGCGACCTGTAGGAATATTTGGGGGACAGAGCACAGAGAGAGCTGGGGGAGCAAGGCCGGAGAGGAGTCTGTAGAAGACAGAAAGACCACCTACCTGCCTGCGGTGAGTGAGTGAAAGGCCCTCAGAGATAGCTTCATCGCGGGAGATTCCAATGGTTCTGAAAGCTTTGGATTCAACAGTCCAATATTTGTCCAAAATGGCCGATAAAAAGTACATTCCGGCAAGTCCTCGGTCTCTGACCGATTTATTCATCTGTCTGTTTATTTGTTTGTTTATTTGTCTGTTTGTGAGCAGCATATCTCAAAAAGTTGTGCACGTTTTCGGACGAAAATTTTCAGAGGGGTAGTATATGTGACAAGGACGAAACGATTAGATTTTAGTGAAGATCCGGATTGGGATCCGGCTACTAAAATTTTAAAAAGTGACTCTTCACCATTGAGGAGATCGGGCCAAATATGATACGTAGCAGGATATCTCAAAAAGTTGTGGACGGATTTGGACGAAACTTGGTGGAGAGGTTCGATGTGTGACAAGGAAGAATTGTTTCAATTTTGGTGAAGATCCAGATCCAGATCCAACTAGAAGATATTTTTAAAGTGATTCTTCACGATTGCGAGATGGGGCAAAAAACGCGATATAGCATGATATCTCAAAAAGTTGTGGACAGATTTGGACAAAACTTGGTGGGGAGGTTGTGTGGGTGAAAAGGACTAAGCGATTTGATATTGGTGAAGATCTGAATATGGATTCGGATAGGAGGATTATTTAATTTTGTAAGTGATTTTTCACCATTGAGTGATAGGGCTAAAACTGATACATAGCACAATATCTCAAAAAGTTATGGACAGATTTGAACGAACCTGGTGGACAGGTTGGGTGTGTGACAAGACCGAATCGTTTGGATGTTGGTGTTGGGGACGATCTGAATATGGAGTCGGATATGAGAATTTTTGTTTTTAAGTGTTCTTCACCATTGAGAGATCGGGCGAAAAGCGATATATATTATGATATTAAAAAAAACAAATTGGACTAGTTATGACTAAGCTTGGTGGACGAGTTGGTTCGGTGACGAGAACAAGTCGATTAGATTTTGGTTCAGGTCCGAATCCATATCTGGCCTATCAGTGGGATACAAAACAAACTGTTCAGCCTGGCCGAGGTATGCACTCTACCTTGTGCTGTTCTAGTTATATGAATGTTTTGATTGTCTATTTTGGAGGACCTCTTGCAATTAGAAAATGTAAAATAAATGTCAAAAATGTGTTGCATGATACAAGGGGTGTTGATAAGGTTGATGGAGCAATAAGATAGAAAAAGATCCCAACAAAACAAAAACTGAGAGTCGTAAGTTGGGTTTTAGTCATAGATCTTCATAGATAACCATAATGAATCCATTCAACAAAAAAATTCTCAGATTGAAGAAAACTTGATGAAAATTACGTGTCTTAAGCCGCTGTCACACCTTGACGTTTTAGCCAGCGTATGCCGACGTATGAAAAATTTGGCGAATACGCTGGCACACGTCGAATACGTTATGGGTAAGTTTTGTATACGTTAAGAGCACGCTGAAGCACGCTGGCATACGTCGTAGTACGCCGAGCTCGTCGACAAATTTTGTGCATGCACAAAATTTGTCGACGTATGCCAGCGTATGACTCACACCAGCACTCAATTTTGATACGTCGGCATACGCTGGCTAAATCGTCAAGGTGTGACAGGGGCTTTAACTTAGAGCTGAAATAATTTTGTTTAATGGACCAATGAGGCTTCATTACTAACCGACGGAGCATACCCCACAAAGAGTTTTGCCTGTATTATGTGTCTTTAGAAACTTCCACGTGAAATTATTGCTGAGCTTCATCACGGTGTGCAATACAAACGGATTTCAATTGAATTAAATTGCTCTTTGATAGTCATATTATACGCAGCCGTTAAACATTGAATCGTTGGCATTATCATACCGAGTCCATCATCTGTTTTCCACACATTTCAAAACCTTCCAACCATCCTCCTCCCTCCAATTCCTTCTTGCTCCCAGTTTTCACAAATAACTCTTAAGCCTTTCCTTTTACAAGAACCCAGCAGGGTTATTGTCGTCAATAGTAATTAACAGCAGGGTGGAAGAAACGCAGGAATTTTGACAATGTTTCGGGCAAAGATGTTGGCTGTGATTGCTTGGAATTCTCAGCCATTCAGCAATCAATCAGACAGCAATCGGATGCATGCACTGGGAATACAATGGTTTGGTCCCCCAAGTAACTGGCTGGGAAATAAAGAACTCACCTCAAAATCTAGCGAAGAGGTTGATCACGTTTATAGGGCTAAAAGCTCGGATTAATTTGCACCGATGTAAAAGGCTATGACAGTGTTGTTGAAAGAGGATATGCGCCTTGCTCACGGATATATAACTCCTTTGTGCACCGAATCCGAACTCTGTGGGTGGGCCGGGCTCGTTTGACCGAAACGAGACCCTCTGTGTTTGTATGGAGCAGATGACTTGTACTCATTCGCTGAAGCACATTGTCCAGGTAATAAAACAAGACCGAAAGTCTTAGAGCAGCATAGCCGTGCCTGTAAAATATTATAAACCACAAACACACATGATTAGCTTTTTTAAACAGTCGCTAATGCTGTTTATAACATTAAACAAAAAGATTTGGAGGAATCCTGACATCCGTGAGGTAAGTTTTACTTACAGAACTGAGGGAAGATCTACTGTAATCTATATACCCCACAAAGATTGGTTTAATAATATGGTGTAGTGCTATGCACACACAACTCGTTGGTCAAGAAGGTAGGCCACCACGCGTTGAACAAAACCAAACACTTTATTCCATGCTCGCACGTCAGCACTGGGCGGGCTCGACTTTCGAGCCCGCGTATATGTCCCCAGGCCACGCCTTGCCCTCGGGCGTGGCCGGTCGGCCGAAAGGCGGGGCATGTATTACAGTTCAACCCTGAGCCTCATGACTCCTTTGCTCCGGGCGTGGCCCGAGCCTTGCTTCCACGTCCGGTCGCTCGCGTCACCCACTGGTGCGCAGAATTATGACCCGCTGGCATTGTGTCCGCCACAATGGTATCAAAAAACCGAGGCGAATTCCTTGCTTCCACGGTTGTTAGTACCGTACACAGCTTATCACCGATTCATGAACCATACACTGCTTCAATCCATCAACTTTGTATTCACAACATTTGGATTAAAGTGTTATGATCATATTTACTATATTATTATTATTACTATTACGAAAACGATAATACTGAAACGATACTCTACTGTATTAAGAAACCTGGGTTTATTTGTCTGAAGCGGCCCGAACGTGAGGCAAGAAGCCTAAGGCCTATACATACCGTTTTGTTGGAAGAGACGTAACGCCGATGCTTTTGATATTTGATGATCATTTTAACAATCGGTTTGTTTGTGTTTCATACTGAATGAAAAACGTAAAGGTAGTGCATGGCCATTGTGATATATGACAGGTTCGACGACATGTTCGGCGTGAACAAAATTGGAATCAAAATACCGGAGTGTGGAAAGTCAGCCGCCGTACCCGCCGTAATGACATCAGACGTAATCACATCACCCTGTCTTGTGACCAGTTCCTTAGCTCTGATTGGTGTACGTTTGAGGGGACATACATACATACATACATACATACATACATACGGACGGACAAACACTGTTCTAGACGGCTTTGCCCTATGGGGTACTCCATAAAAAAGACGTTTTGCTACCTATTATACCTAGTTGCTTTGGAGATATTTTCTTATTTGAAACAACAATTCCAAAAAAATGTTCACACCTGAAGATTATGTAACAATGAGTTTCTGAATAATTTTTCACTCCTATGCATAATATTTTGGACATTTGAGAAAAAGAGTTTAAAATGTAAAGGCTAGTAAAACAAAAACCTCAAAGAAAATGTTAAACACTGAAACAAACATCCTCAAAAGAATCATCCATTGTATCCAACATCCATTCAGGGAAAAGGAAATGTTTCCAAAAGCAGGAGAGAAATTTGAAGCTTTTGAGGTCATCCGTAAATGACGCCAGAACAGAGAAAGTTAAGGTGAAGAGGAAAATAGTTAGAAAGAATAATTAAAAGTTTACGACACAAAAAGTTTTAAAATGTGCATCTAGAACTTTCATTGCCATTGTCTCGTTTATCATCAAAATGCAGGACCTGGGCATTTTCTTTCTACATTTCATTATCTTATCGGTGGTAATTTGCCAATGCTTTGGCAACATTTTTGAGCGTTTACTACTGACTAATAAGCAGAAGCCTCGATTCATAGCCCCTCAGCTGATGACGAATGCACTATTGACCGATGCTTGGTATGAAAGTTGTTATTTTAACTTTCACATTCTATTTGCAGCAGAATGCAATCATTCTTTGAAGTAAATCATAGCCACGTTTTCCTTGGATACACCTGTATATTATTAGCTCCCATTGGACTTAGTCTGAAACGGAGGCTGGCAGATTGGGTCTCGTCCATCCGTCCATGTGCCTGTCCACAACCATATCTCAGAGATGTAGGGACTAAATTTGTTCATACTTGGCATGATAGTATACATATGCACATCATTTTTTTTTCATGATGCGATCAAAGATGGCCGACTGGCGACCATTGTAGTTGTAAAAAAAAAAAACGATATTGAATATGTCCTCAACCATTTCTCAGACATGCATTTACCGATCTTGTTCAAGCTTGGCACACAGATAACGAATGATCGGTTACATATGCTCGTCATTTTATTTCGAGATAATATCCAAGATGGCCGTCAAGCCTGGTGTTGGGCTAGCGGCTAGGGTGCCAGCTTAGGATCCTAGGATCCTGGGTTCGAATCCCGGTCGATCGCTGAATTAACGCCAGGGGGGTTGACTCAGCCTGTTCATCCTTCCGAGGTCGGCAAATTGAGTACCAGTTCACTGGCAATTCCCTGTTTGTCGTAAAAAGGCGACAAAAAGGGTTGGCGGCAGGAAGGGCATCCGGCCGTAAAACATTGCTTCAAAAAGGGGACCAAAAAACAACAACAACCACGGTCCCCAAAAAAGGCCAACCCCCGCTTGCGGGAAAAATGGCCTCAAAAGGTGGTTTTATCCAAGATGGCCGTCTGGCAGCCATTTTGTTACTTAAACGTGTCCCCAACCATTTATTGACATGTATGGACCGATTTTGTTCAAACTTGGCAAAAAGACAACACATGAGCTGATACATATGCAGAACATTTTGTTTTGTAATCTGACCAAAGATTGCCAACTGACAGCCTTTAACTCCAAACAACAAAATTACTAAAATCACAGGGGCTATGACATTTTGGCTTTATATTCTTGTTTGGACAATCATCTGATGGTGTTAATCTGATTAAGTCTAATTTGCATAAAGTCTAATTTTATGGCAGAGCAAAGTAGATAGAACTTGGGAAGTTTTATTCCAGTGTTTTGGATGTGACCACTACTATATATACTAAGCAATCCGCAAATGGAAAATGAAAGTTGGATTTTATGTCTCAAAATACTTGTGGATTATCTGAAAATAACAAAAATGCATATGCTAATCAATCACATTGCAAACCTTATAATGTTTATCCCCCTGCTCAATAATTGTAACATGGGGTTAGGTTGTGGGTGTTTCAACATGGGGTTAGGGTATCAGCAAAAGTAGGAGAGATTTTAAGGGTTGGAGAAATTAAGATGTGCTAAGGGACATTAGTCTTCAAGAACTTGAAGGAAGAGGACAAGACACAGACATTGGAAGTTACTCCAATGCATGAGAGAAAAGCAGGATGAATGAATGAAGCAGACCATGCAGCTTGGACTTATTGAGGATAACCATGTTTGTGTTCCTAGAATAATGTGTGCACTCTTGAGGAACTAAGGATGGATAAAGCGTTGGTATTTTGGGTGGAGTGAGACCAAAAGTGAGCTGATTAAAAACTTGAGAGACAATCAAGCTGTCCAGCTGTGCAGTATTAGGTGAAAAGCAGATACTAACTCAGCATCATGTAGACGATGTGCCACCAATATGGAGAACCCGTGGACTCGATCTCTACCAGGAAACTATACGGGAAGTAGCTACAGCAGTCAAAAGTGGGAAGGCAGAATCCATAGAACTTTGATTATAGGCCTTGTACACCCTAAGAAACTGCACACATCTCAGAATATTCATGCTTTTGTGGAGAATACAAATGCAATGGCCACCCTTTGATGGTAAGAGCCAGAAATTGCACCTTTTTCCAGAAGTTTGGCTGCAGAAGTAAACTGGAGGATTAACGGCCGATATCTATGGAGAAGCAGAATGACAGTTTGTGCATTGAAAGATGTTCCATCTACCTTAATGGTAGCATTTCTTTCCAAATATTCAGACAGAGGATTTCCCAAGGAGGCAGAGAGCTCATTAGTGGAGACCAGGAATAATGTTTTCAAAATGCTGCCCTGCGGTATGCCAGCATCAGGAAGTCGAGCACGAGACTCTACAATCCTGAGCGACCCGTTGTTTGCATCTTCGGAGAGAATCAGATCACCATTCAAAAGGAGCATCCTCGATACCATTGCCTGACAGCTTGAAAAGTAAAGCTGGGTGCTCAAGGTATCAAAATAATGTGAGATATCTACAGAGATGGCACTGACCTCTTGCTTGAGATTTAAAGCATCCATCGATTGTTTAGTTAGATTGTTAGAAGAAGCCAGAGTTCCGGGGCGGAAACAGAATCGAACATGAAAGACTAGAGTAAAGATGACACTTGAGGCCTGCAAGCAATAATACATTCCATCACATTCCTCAAGTCATTCCAACAAGTGTTGCCATCACAAACTCTCTCGGAACAGTGTCATGGGACTTCTCTTTGTCCACAAATCCCAATGCTGTTTCATCTTGCACTTCCAACCTCTTCTCCACCAACTGTCTCAGTGTGAACATCCCATCCGTTGTCCCCTAACCTTTCTAAACCCATGCTGCTCTTCTCCAGTCTTCACCTCCACACTTTCCTATCCAGAATCCTCTCCAGCACCGTCAATCCGTCATGGCATGACTTAGGAGAGTAATGCCCCTGCACTTCCCCGGATCTTGAACATCACCTTTCCCCTTCCATATTGGCACAATTAATCCTGTCCTCCAATCCTCCGGAATTTAACCCTTCCTCATACATACATTCAACGACCTCTTCGTCCAACTGATTCTGACTTCTTCCCCTTGCAATGATCAGATCTGTACACACCTCATCAATGCCTGGTGCTCTTCCCTTATTCATTCTCTTCAATGCCATCCACACATTCTCTTCCATGATCTCCACCAACTTCACTTCCCCCTCGACATAACATGGTGGTTCCAGCTCCTGTTCCTTTCTTCCTGGTGCAACAGCTCCTTGAAATATCCTTCCCACACATGAAATACTGTCCCCTTGTCTGTCACTAGCCTCCCGCCACAATCCTTAATCAGCGCCAACGCCTCCTCCCCTCCCCACCTATTTGGAAGACATTGCCCCGACACTTCCCCACCTAATAACCTTCCGACCCCTGCTCTTAACCTCCCTCCTTTTAAAAAGCTGTACCACAAGCACCACAGGCTGGTGCTGGCTGGTAACATGCTCTCACACCACTGCCTTAGATTCCTCAACCCTCCACAACTGTGACTTCCTTACCCCAACCAAATCCAATTCTGTTCTATGCTATCAATTCCTATCGGTAATCTTGTGACTTTCCCACTTCTGAAAGAATGAACCAGCTATGGTAATCCCATTCCTTACCACTAGCGCCGGCAGCTCTTGTCCTTTTCCATTCCTCATTCCCAAACCAAATTTACCAACACATTCCTCTTCAACTGGCTCTGCTATTCTGAAATGTATGTTGAAATTCCCCATCATGCACAGCATCAACTCCATGTCAACCATTCCCATCATCCTCTCTAGTGCGTCCCTGAATTCCTGCTTTTCCGCCCCAGTCCTTCCCGTTTGTGGCCCATATACCGACACAAAAACACCACACCATTTGTCTCTGTATCACCACCCATACCATAATTCTCCCATCTTTCCACGCTGACCACCAGCTAGCTGATCACTTAAGATACTATTATTCCCACGCCATTACTCCTTCCATCCCCACTCACATGCAACAGCTTTTGTAGCCTCCTACCAGCTTGCTCTGGCATCCCTGGTTGTAATTGGGATGTGCCAAAGAAAGGTTTTAGTTGGTAAAAAAAAAAAAAATCCCCCAGATTCAGGTTGGGGGGAGGATGCAGATTCTCTCGATGTAAATATGTATGGCTCGTGTGGAATACCACTTCCGGTGGGAGGGGTATTACAAGTCCAACAAAAATACGGCAATTCTGGGGAATTAACCCTACACAATTCTGGGGAATTAACTCATCCATTAGGATGGGTTCCTCACTAGAATAGAACCACCTTTAGAGGCCATTTTTCCCCGCAGAGCAGAAGTTGGTCTTTTTCGGGCACCTTGGTCCCCTTTTTGAAGCAATGTTTTACGGCCGATGCCCTTCCTGCTGCCAACCCTATTAGTCACCTCTTGCGACACACAGGGAATTACCAGTGAACTGGTACTCAATTTGCCAACCTCAGAAGGATGACAGGTTGAGATGACAGGCTGAGATGACAGGCTGAGATGACAGGCTGAGATGAGCAGGCTGAGATGACCCCCCTGGTGTTAATTCAGCAATCGACTAGGATTCGAACCCAGGATCCTAGGATCCCAAGCCAGCACCCTAACCACTAAGCAGTTCCTCTCTAGTATATCACAACAAACCTAAGTTTTAATCATACAGATACTTGTCCTGGGTTTAAATTATTTTGAATGCAGAAATTACAAGGCTGATAAAATGGAGATTGGTCTTGTAGACATTTGAATGAGTATTTTTTTTTTTTTGACTTTTAGACCATTTATACACAATTTTAAACGATTACTGAATTTATAGAGATTAGACAAAGGATCGTTCAGACATAAAATCTATCTACCGTTTGCCCAATTCTGTCGTGTATTAAACACAATTCCACAAGGCACCTTGTGATAGAATCATACATTTATGAATACTTGATTTTCATCCTTGTTTTGAAGCGGTATGTACATATTGATCAAATTTCATACAGTTGTTAAACATTAGTGACTCCACTCAGGAGGGTGATTTTTCTTCTCTGCAGAGTGGGATACAAGGTCCTCCTTGACCTTTCATGAATAGTCATCTCAGTTCATTTTTCTTTTTTTCTCTTATCTGTGGAACCTTCTTATTCCAGCCGTATTCCTACTAATTAATTTCAAGGTGGCAGTTAATACCATCTTGTGCCACACCCCTATATAGACTTTTGATGTCTTGCAGAATCTCAATGTTGGAAAATCAATAAGTAACTGTGAACAGGTGAAATAGGATCAAACTGAGACAAAGATGTGTTTCTAAAATGTTGAACTCTTTTTCACCCCATTTTTCACCATAACCGATGTTCATGTATTGTGGACTCTCAGTCTAAAAAAAAAAACATGTTTGAGATTAATTTTTTAAACAAAATTATCGTGTAAATAAATAAATAAATGCATAAAGTAATAAATAATTATTATAAATTTGATTATAATCAAACAAACATCATCTCAAAGACTTTGTTTCATCGAGAAGGTTCAAAACGAGATTAAAATGAGCACAAAACATAACGTATGTTGAGGAAGCTAAATTCGCAGCAGAGGTGCGTTTCTTTAATATCTGTTGATAGTTTCTGTTGAGGGTCACATTTATTAGATACAGTGGAAGCGCAAGCATGTGCTTCTGTATGACCCAACTTGGAAAATTAAATGGATTACATTTGAGCCAAAGCAACAATCAATTATCATTTATGTCCAAATGCCACGCTAATCAATGTCAGACGCTTATGATAATGAACAAAGCTACAGCTGTGACCTCAGTGCACATTGATCAATCGACTGCATTTCATCTCTAATTCATTCGAATGGCAATCAAGCCTCCACAATGCTGCTACACCTCTGCCTAATTTACTATGAAAAAGTTAACAGATCAATTAATGCAAATTATACATGCTTGACTCACAAAGCAATAGCATTAAGTCCCTAAATTAATTATTATACTTTATTTAATGATGCACTTTAATTACTGGTTATGGAGGTTCTCCGACATCACCAATGGCAAGTTATGCAACCAACCACACAACGAATAAATGCTGTTATTAATTTTTACTTTACATCATTGCGCGGCCAAAAAAAACGGAAAAGCCAAATGGGGAAAGTTTGTTTGCTTCTTTTTTTTTTTTTTGGCGGATTCCAGAATAAAGCTTTAAAAATGCCAACAAACTTTCCCCATTTGGCTTTTCCGTCATTTTTGGCCTCGCCTGGTGTTGGCTTAGCGGTTAGTGTGTCGGCTTGGGATCCTAGGATCCTGGGTTCGAATCCCCGTCGATCGCTGAATTAACACCAGGGGGTTTGACTCAGCCTGTCATCCTTCTGAGGTCGGAAAATTGAGTACCAGCTTGCTGGGATGAATGATCCCGGTGTGTACCCCGGTTTAGAATAGGTACACCGTATCCCTGCACATCGTAAGAGCATGACCAAGGGTTGGCGTCAGGAAGGGCATCCGGCCATAAAAACATTGCCTCAAACAGGGAACCATGATTGCCATGGGGCCCGCAAGGCTAACTAGCGGGGAAAGCGGGCAAAAGCCGCTCTAGCGGGGAAAAATGGCCTTAAAAACGATCATTCATTCATTCATTCATTCAATGATGTAAAGTAAAAATTAATAAGAGCATTTATTCGTTGTGTGGTCGGTTGCATAACTTGCCATTGGTGATGTCGGATAACCTCCATAACCAGTCATGAAAGTGCATCATTAAATAAAGTATAATAATTAATTTATAAAGTCCGTGCACATGGTAAGTGTGAGAGTCTTGCACTTCTTTATGACCCAGCTTGGAAAATTTATTGGATTACATTGGAGCCAAAGCAAACGATCAATTACCATTTATGTCCAAATCTTTCATGTTTTGTGATTTTCTTTTTCTCAACTAACCTCCATGTGACATGCTTGTAGATAAATCACTTTGAGTGGAACCCCCTTATGATGCAATCATGTGTAAATTTTGCAAATTGTAAATGCTATTTTATTCTTAATACATGGACTCAGTGCATCAGAAAAGCAGATAGAATTTGCTCTCTTTCATTTGAATGCGTTAAAATGCAATTGTGTGTGTTGATGTAAGGCTTATTGATCCCATCCATGATGAAGGCGAGCAAGTCCCAAACTGACTGCTAATTGATCTGGGATATTTTTCAGCCTCTCACACTCAGGACATTCTAATATGTACTGATTACCTGAATAATGTGCTAATGGAAT